>NC_079148.1:4977721-5066355 GCF_945859685.1 Eupeodes corollae | reverse complement strand
GTCGGACTACTCAAAACCCATCTAACATATAAACGGTATGTGGATTCGAGAGCTTCATAACTTTGAATGATAATACAAGTCAGAAATATTTCGGGAATGTAGTTCTTATTATTTTAATCTTGAATAATGAAATAAGATGTTTTCATTGTCAATTTGTTTTACACTTCAAACATTTAAGAACTATTTAATAAGTATCGTACAAAGTAGCTGTTTTGTAAAAAAATTCGAACTGGAGGTTTTTATTAAATAAAGGAGTCGAAAAAGGATGGTCCAAACCATTTGGTGAAAGTAGTTAAAACTTAGACAGAGATAGATAAATAGATAGATAGATTTATTGATTTATTTTTTTACAAAATTATTATGTTTAATTGACTTAAATCTTATAAAGCATGGCCAGAGAAGCCGTCAGCCAGATGATAGCCTTGCTTACTGTTTTTATTTGAATTTTGTAAATCAATTGATTTTTTATTTTAAATTTAAAAGCTTTAACTTATTATTTTTAACTTCCCATAGGAAGTTATTGTAATGGGTCTGATTTGTCAAATTGAAATATTTGACATTTCTCGACGTTTCAAGATCCCTAGAGTCGAAATAAAAGATTTTTAGAAAGATGTCTGTGCGTGCGTGTGTACGTATGTTCGTTCGTTCGTACGTCCGTACGTCCGTACGTTCGCTACGTTTTTTTCGTCTTCCATAGCTCAAGAACCAAAAGATATATCGACTTCAAATAAATTTTGTTACACAGATAATAAGGCAGAAAGATACAGAAAGGGCTCTCAAGATAATTGCGTGGGTGGTTTTTTTTACCATAGCAGTTCGAAAAAAAGGTGAAAATTTTGGTTAACCCTAAATATCTTACGAACCAAAAAACTCTAGAGACTTGAATTAAATTTTATATAATATATTGTAACGTGATACCAAACAGGTATATTTTTTGAAAAAAAAAATCAATATAGCGGTTTTTTTATAAATCAATAAAACTGAAAAAAAATGTCACCTCCAAAATTTATATATATAGATACTGGCTTTAAACTACTTTTAGCTTTCAAAAAATATTATTGTTAATATTTAGTTAAAATATTGAAAAAAAAAACGAATTGACAGTTTTTGTACAACAAAAGTTGGTAAGAAATGATTTTCAACTCAAATATCTTTTCAAAAATTTGAAATATTGGCTTCAAACTTATTTTATTTCACAGAAAATATTGTTTTCAATAATCAGTAATTTTTATATAAAAATTCAACAGTCCGTTTTTTCATAAAAAATAAAACCTACAAAAAATAGTACGCAAATTTGGTAATAGTTGATACGAGTACACATAGACAAACTTTTAAGCATGTCAAATCGACGGACAGGATGGGAAGTTATCAGTGTGGGTCGCATCCCAGCATCTTTTTCTTCTATAGTTTACTGCTATTTTAATAAATTGTGCTAGTTGTTGCCAGTTTTTCCTATTTAAAATCGCTAGAAGATCAAGTTCTTCTAAAATATTTTGTTTCCTTATTTGTCGTTGGATTTCTGCCAGAATTGGACATTTTACGATGAAATGAACAATATTTTTGCCTTTCGTTAGTGTTGCACATGGAGAAAATCAGAGCTAAGTCATTGCTGTGCTTTAAGAAGTTTAAAGACAACAACTCTGCTCTTGCTCGGAATAGAAAAGATATTTGTTCACAGCCAAAATTGTCATTGAAATAGTTGCCTTGTCCTAAATCATATTGGAGTTTTGAATATATTTCTTTGTGAAGTGAGCTTCTCGCCTTCTCTATATTGTCTTTCCTTGCTTTGTAATGGAGGCTTCCCAATAAATTACAGGGAAAAGGTTTCCACTATGTAACATTTTCCAAAGTCAAGCTGAAAGGAAATTCGAACGAGTCTGCTAAATTTTTCCATTGTGCAAACCATGAACTTTGGGACCTTATGACTGATACTGCAATCTTCCTAGCAATTTTATCGGTGTGGCTGTTCATCAGTTTAACAATGTAATTGAAAATGTAATCTAAGTGATTTTAGTTACAGTGGTGATAATCCAGTTTCGATGAGAAGCATATAGTTTTGGTGTTGTGTCCGGTAGACGAAACTGTCGTTTTAAAAAAGAATCGGAGGAGTTTTTCAGTGGTCTCCGAAGGGCTCCAGCCCCATGATTCTGCAGCATACAACATGATGGACTGAGACGTTGCGGTAAAACCTCGATGTTTGGTGCTGAATGAGAGATCCGAATTTCCGTAAATATTTTGCCATACAGCGTTTTTGGAAGCCGATAGCTTTTTATCAAGGTGCTTTTCGAAATTCCGGTTGCTCGTTGCTGGTATTCTTTGACATTTTCGATTAAATCTTCACCATAGTACCATTTTTTATTTGCAGCCAAAGATCCAGTTCCTTCCACTTAAAGCAGTAATCCCTTAATTTATTGATAATAACCTGCAGGGACTCCTGTGATTCCGATAGCAGAACTAGATCGTCTGCATACTAAGTATTTTATTAGGGAACCCATCGATTGTTATGCCACATGGCAATTCATTATTCAAATCTTGAATGTAAAGGCAAAATAGTGAGGGGCTGAGATTACAACCTTGTTTCAATCCAGCGAACGCAAGAAACCACCCTGACAAATTTTGCCCATCCCATACTGTATAGCTTGTTTCTTTGTAGATGTTTTCAATCAACCTCCCAAATTTAAGAGATATCCCGTCTCTAAACAGCTTGTAAATTAGGGATTTTCTGTCGATAGAATCGAAAGCTGCTCAGAAATCGACGAAAAAGGTGTATAATTTTTTGCGCCTACGAAAATATAATTCAGCAATGTTCATCAAGATAAAGATATGGTCCACTGTAAAATATCCTTTCCTGAACCCAATTTGTACTTCACTGAGAAGGTGCTTACTTTCGACCCATTTTTTGAGGCGGCATCTTAAGATTTCCATAAATATTTTAAACGAAGAGTTAAGAAAAGATATACCCCTATAGATCGCTGGTCCATTTTATCTCTTTTTATGTGTACGGGAAAAATAATAGATTTTCTAAAAGCATCCGGTGCATACCCTGTGGTGAAGATATCATTATATTCTTTTGTAAGATGCATAAGAAAATCTTTTGTTGCGTCTCGTTAAAACACTAAGATTTTAAGCAGTCATTTACCTTTCGATTTTTAAATTCTGACATTGCTAGGTATTTCTAGATCAATGTCTGTGTGTTTTCGTTTTACGACAATAAAATAGATACTAGATGTAGAAGGGACTCTGAAAAAATAAAAAGGTTGGTTTTTTTCTATAAAAGTTTAAAAATGTGAATATTATCAAATATCTGACAAATGTATAACGCTAGTGGCTTCAGTTAAATGTTATATAATACAATGTTACATATAAATAATACAACAAATTGGTATAGATTTCTAAATAATAAATTTACTGTTTTCTATGAATCCAAAAAAATTGAACAAAATATTTGTCACCTCGAAATTCTTACGAAGAATAAATTATATTCAGCCCTATCACAAATTCCATCGTAATAATTCCCCGTACGGACAGCTCCGCCCCGATCTACGACAAACTGCCTTCACAAAATCCGAGTGGATTCAAAACAAGTATTTTCGCATTGAACGCGTTCATTTTGATTTTCGAAATCAGCTGTTTTATGTCAAAATGAAATGAAACAAATAACAAATTGAATTCAATTCTAATTACAAAACCGTCGGTATTTGGATTTTCAATAAAGATAACAAATATATGGTGCTAAAACTCAAAATAAACTTCTTTAGTATATAAATTAACATATACTTAATCATATTTCTAACAAAATGGATTCATTGGCCTTTGCAATTATTGCCATCACTGAAGAAGCTACATTAAAAAAGAAAAAACTAAAAGTTCAAAGAAAAATTCTCAGAGATGCTTGTAATCCATTTGAGTTAAACGACCAAATGTAAGTTAAATATGTGAACCTATATATACCTATATATATTTCAAAGTCTAATTTGAATACCTTACAGATTTCAAAGAAATTTTCGTCTAAATAAAGCAGCATTCAAGTATGTTTTGGATCTGTTGAAACAGGAGTATGACCCTGGGGTTTTCTCTTCTTCAATATCCCTGATTTGTCGACTCGCAGCTGTCCTAAGATTCTTGGGAGAAGGTGGATATCAACTTGGTGTTGGAAATGATTACGAAGTTGGTATGGCACAGTCCACTTTTTCCTCAAATTTGACAAACGTTTTGAAGGCTCTCGAAAGACGTCTATGTCATTTGTGGATTCAGCTTGAGATGACCGAGACAGAAAAGCGACAAGCAAAAAGGGAATTCTATTCTAGGGCAAGTTTTCCGGGTGTGATTATGTGTGTTGATGGGACCCACATTAATATTGTTGCTCCATCAGAAGAAAAGGGATTATACTATAACCGTAAAGGTCAATTTAGTATTAATGCTATGTTGGTAAACTATTTTAAACAAAGAAAACTGTATACATAGGTTTAGGTATTCCTTTGGTTTGTTTTAGATTTGTGACAACAATTTGAAAATAAGGTGCGTTGACGCTCGATATCCAGGATCAAACCACGATTCCCACATATGGAATTTGAGCAGCGCAAAAACATATTTCCAAAGAAAATATCAGGAAGGCGATAGGAATTCTTGGCTTCTAGGTATTTATTTAATTATTACAAGGTTTTGTGAAGCTAAAATTGTATGTGTTATACTAAGGTGATGCTGGCTACCCGCTGGAACCTTGGCTTATGACGCCATATCGGTCTGCCGAAGCCGAAAGTGCAAAAGCAATTACAACACAAGACACAGCAAAACTCGCAACGCTGTAGAAAGGACTATTGGAGTTTTAAAAAATAGATTTAGGTGCATCTTGGGTGCACGTCAACTTCATTATAGTCCAAGCAAAGCTGCGCAGATTATAAACGTTGTTTGTGCGTTACATAACATTTGCATTACATATCGAGTAGAAGACTATACAAACATTAATCTACCTGAGTTGGAAGAGCAGGAAGTTGTTCCAGAGAATACAAACGGAGAAGAGACAAATACTCGCCGGAATGCAGCACAAATTATGAGAGATAACATTAAAAATACATATGTTCAATAAATTATGAAAAATAAAAAGAAAACCACACATACGATAACTTAATTTATTTAAAACAAAAAAAAACAGTACACAAATTGAATTCAATTAATTTATGCAAGTAACAATAAATAAATAGAACTTTTCTTAAAAATATTTTCTCCGTGTTTTTTTAGTCTAAATCATCTAGGTTGACATCGAATTTTTGCTCAAGGAGCTTTTCTTGCACTTTATTGTGTCTGATTGTTTCGGCAACTTGTCTCTCTTTTATATCAGAAAGCTTATCCAGAGCTCTATACACCCGTTTAGTGTTATACACCACATCTTCTGCCAATTTTGATTGGCTTTCATAAAACTTTTCAGTTTTTGCATAAAAACTTTTTTGGAGTTCTATCTGCTGCCTCAAAAGATTTGCCGAATCTTCAACTTTTCGAGGGACGTTTTCCAGATGTACTCCTCCATCGGATGTCATAGAAACATCTATGAGCTCGGCCGTATTATCAGGACTTTGCTTCTCCGTTTGCGTATTGGTTTCAACCTCGGGACACTGGCGAGTGATCTCAGTTCCAAAAGAATGAGTGTTCTTGATTCCTGCTGTTGATGTTTTTAGTCCCGTGAGCTCTATAACAGCTTCTTCAAGTTTTGAGAAGGAATGCTGCCTATACTCCCCACCACCAGTTGCTTTTGTTTCTTTTTTGTTGTAAACAAGCTTCCTTTTAATATAGGACTTCCAATCAAACCATACCTTATATATAAAATGCAATATTATTTTACGTGGTTAATGCATTTGAATGTTCCACTTACTTTTCTCCATATTGAGGCATCTTTTAGAGGTGGCCCAAGACTATTCAGTTCGCCTTTGACTTTTTCCCAGAAGTTTTGTACTTCTTCTTTTGGCAGTTTTGTGTAGCCTTGCGCCAGATCTGCTCTTTCGCTCATTAGCTCATAGAGCCTTTCATATTGCGCCTTGTTTGTCGTTTTTGCCCTTTAAAATCAAATAATTATTTATAAACAATAGAATTTGTAAAATTACTTACATTTTTCCTTAAAATAAACGTTTTCTTTCAGCGTCCGACACAAATTATTTAACGGGGAAAAAGTTGTTTTCATTCCATTCCATTCGAATTCAGTGATACCAATTTATACGAACTTCGAAAATCGTAAATGATTTTTTCACTCCGAATCTGCTACGATGGAATTTGTGATACTTCAATCGGGAAACGTAGCATATTTTTGATTACGATGGAATTTGTGATAGGGCTGATTATCTCTAAAATTATAGAAAAATGTTTAGAAATATCGGAGCAACAGTTTTTTTTAATTCAAAATAAAATCCTAAATAATACTATTCATTTTTAAAAATTGATTTTCGGCTCTAATACCTTCGAAATTACAGATATAAGCTTCGAACTAATTTAATCTTACAAAAAATATTGTTTTAAACATTAACTAAAATTCAACTGTAAGTTTTCTTATAAATGAATAATCTGCAAAAAATAGAACACAATATTGGTATAAAATGATGTTCGATTCAGATATTTCGAGAAATTCGAGACTTTTTTTTATAAGAAATAAGAACTTTAAAAAATGGTGCTTAAATTGGTATTAATTGGGTTTCAGCTAAAATGTCAGCAGCGAAAATTTTTTAAGAAAAATTAAGTTGAAAACTTTTTTACAAAACACGGAACCCCAAAAACTAACAAAAAATTGATAACAAATGGTTTTCGACTCAAGTATTATTAAAACAAAGAAATTCGTTGACTTTTAATTTTTGATATCTCACCCAAAATATTTACATTAATATCTTATTAAAGTTCTAAAAAAGAAAGAAAGCAGCTATCAATGTCGGCCTTTTTTTAATATGATTTCCGTGACTAAGAGTTAAAATATATAAATAAATTAGGTGGTGCAACAGTCCATGAAGAACCAAGGCCTAGTGACTTACAAATCTTAACCATTCCTGTCTGCGAGTAATGTTATCAGAAATGGAAGGGCCTACAGTTTATATGCCGAATCTGAACGGCTTATTTGAGAAAGCACTTTTCATGACAGGAATAACTCTTGGACGATTTGTCAATTCCTCGCAAGAGGTAGTACCCGTTAAAAAAAAGTTAGGTGGCACAGGCAGGGATTAACCCCAAAAAAAACTTCAAAAACTGAATGTTGTCTCCTGTCGTAAAAGCGTAACCCACCTCGATGTCACTATCCAGGAAACTAATCAACTATCGGTACTCGGTATGTGTACAACAGATCACCCCTTATAGAATGATCACATATTCGATATTGCCAAAAAGATGTTAGGTGCTTAGGATTTCTCTGACTGTGCGAGAAATTTTTCACCACTTCTGATCTGGCTGTAACTTACAAAACTTGAATATCACTTCCATATCTGTGCAGGTTTCCCTAAAACAAGGGTAAGTCTTTTGGACAGGATCCAAAAAAAACCTGGAAATGGATATGCGATAGAACTATAATCGAAACAACTTCGTCACTTGAACACCGCCTACCGAAATTTGTCATGCCTTTCGTTGTTCTACAGGTATTTTTACAAAAAATGTCCTATCAAATAAACCAGTTTGATTCCCCCCCTCAAACAATTGAGCCGTAATACTTGCTTTTCTAGGAATGCTCATCAGTTTAACCTTGAGTTCAATTTTGGACGCACTGTCAAGTATAGAGATTCTTTTTTTAACCGCACATCGAGAATATGAAATAATTTACATAACTCAGTTTTTCCCTATCATTTTGATACTCAAAACTTTAAGAACAATGTGCTCTTTAAACATTCCATATTTTCCTAAAGCTGGAACTGTGTTTAAACTTTAAACATGTTAGAGGTATTAATAACCCTTTGATTGCCCATTAATTATAAAAAAAAATTGCATTTGACAGCAAAATGATTCAGTATTTTTGTCAATCAATATGAAAAAATGGTGTCAATACTGTCTTGAATATTGGCTTAAAAATGTTCCCTGGGGGCCATCAAATAAGGCCAATTCAAATAAGAATACATTTCAAAAAATTGGCCTATGCACTTTACGAAAGTTATAGAGGTAAGGCCAGTTTTCAACAGTTCGTCATATTGTACTTTGACAGAGTAAAATAAGCCCAAATTACTTTTAGAAATATGACTTAATTATTTTTAAATACAAATATAAGTACCTAAGGGGTGCCTTGCTACCCTTTGCACATAACCCACATTATATGATTTGAGTAAGTGCGGTGTTAAGTGTATGCAAACCAAATTAATGAAAGTGAAATAAAACTAATTTGGATTTATTTCATCTTGTTTAAGTTTTCTGTTGAAACAAAGAGTGTTGTCGAAGTTTAATTTTTAAAGAGAAAAAAAAATTGCTAGTACTCATCATTATTCGTTACGGTGACTCCTGTCCCAACCCATTTCTAAAGATGTAAGGGCCAAAACATAACGCCATCAGTGTGAAAAGCGCACCATACAATCAATTTTGGATTCAATTGTAATTTGTTTATAGCTTGATGTTTGTCTTTAGATATGCTGAAATCTGACTTATTAAAATTCAGTTTAGTTTCACCACTGAACCCTTTAAAACATAGTTTGACATTCTCAACTGTCAAACCATAGGCAACAACCAAATTTTTCAAACATCTAAAAAAAACACCCTAAATATTCTTCCATTTTAGCTTTGATGTTTTATATACGTCAAACGAAGTGATTTTATCATATTTAAAAAACTTCCAAATCTTATATCTGTTTGTAAAACTCTTTTGTTGAAATGTTTACTTTATTTTCGGAGCCTTCTAAGCATAATTATTGGTACTGATAAGTTCTTACGAGATTTCGTACTTTTATTATATTAGGTACCAAAGATGTCTAGTTTAAGACACAATAAGGAGCAAGTTACTGCAACCAAGTCGAGTCATTTAGAAACGAAGTTATTTGACTCTAGAAAAGAAAAATTCTAATGAACCCTTATATAAGTTATCCACACATGCTATACTTCTTTCTCTAACTCTCTATCTGAAATAAAATTAGATACATCAACATTTTTCAAATAGTCTCAAATCAACTTCTTAAACTTATCACGTTACCCATTAATCCTCGACATCCATTAAAGGTACTCTCCTATAATAATGTGACAACTTATCACATGGATTCCTTTTCGTATCTTCCCAGAGTACCTATATCATGAGAATAGGTATGCGAGTCCTTCGTCACTTCTCTTTCCCAATGATATGAAACCCCATCGAGAGCGAGAGGTCGAGAACATCGAGAACTTGAGGTGAAAAATCTAGCGTTAGATATCTTCTCCTGTCTTGTGCCTTCTATCAGTATCTTCCTCAACTAAAAGCTGTACGACATGAAGACCTATACTATTCTTTTTTGTCTTCATCTTCATCATCATCATCACATCAGGCTTCCCATCCATTGAAGTGTGCAATGAAAAATGTTGGTAATTTTGATCGAGCGAAAGTTAAAGGACGCTTAAGAGTATACGACACACATTCCTTTGGACGGACCATCTCGCATCCGTCGTCGTCAGTCGTCGCAGTCGTCTTCACCTCGCCTCGTGGTAAGAATGAAAAATCGAATTTAACATTTCGGTTCGTAACATCCTGTCACACTATCAACACACACTCCACACATTTCCACATTTCCTAGGAGTGAAACAAAAGGAATTTCATCTGTAAGATGTTTCAACGTTGATGAAATAGTGTCACATCAGTCATTTAGCTAAGTTCAAGAGTTCAAGAGTCTTATGGTGTTCCTTTTTCTGCTATATGCCTATTGCCTATTATATGGAGAATGGCTTCGTGGAGAGAAAGTACAAGTGACAATTTAGTAATCTGTCACTTACGGAGGAGAGTTTTGGTTAGGTTAAGAAATTCGGCACTCCTCCACTAAGTAGCAACATCACGCACTTTGCTCTCACGGTAGGTAAGGTCGTGTCGGTGCGGTAGTGTGTCAGAGATTAATGATGGCTGCCGTGGCGCGAGATCGACTCATTTTCCAAATCATCAGTTTAAAAAAGAGAACGCACAACAAAAACTGAGAATAAATATATTTTTATTAATTATTTTGACAGGACTGACGTTCTGGCGGCAGCATTAATCTCTGTGACAATCAACTGACAAATAGTTATTGGGAAAAAATGGAGACTGAAGTGAGACTGACAGTGATTCGTTGGAGGAGAATAATTGTAGGTAAGGCAAAGGTATATAGACTTGAGTTGGGTCATTTTTGTTTATTTGTTTTTTTTTTGCTTTTGTTCGTTTTCTTAAAGCAGATCAAGGAAATTAATATATGAAGATAACGTAACGTATTCAAGCCATCGGACCTTTTAGTTGGTTATCAAGTAGGTAAGAAAAGTATATCTTTTGGATCTTAAGTTCCGTGCATGCGCGTAGCGCGTACCTACCTGCTGTGAAATTGATCCTTTGAAATAATTTTCCAAGAAGCTATAAGTTTTTGTCAAATTGTTATGAATATAATAAATGGAAAGTGTGATAAATGTTCTTTGATTACGGAGAAGCAGGAATGTTTGAATGAGTAAGACTCTTCTCATTTTTTCGAAGAAATATCCAGATTTTTTAATCCTTTTTTTGAGTTACCATAAAAGATTCCCTTGAAAAACATTTATAATACAAACAAATTGCTAAAAGTAAGTGATATAATATCAATAATACGTTTCCCAATAATTTTGTTTTCCTGAATTCTAATTTGAGTTTAGGAAATTCTCCATCAAGTTTTTGAAATATTTCGCTTTGAATAGCTTAAAAATGCAATTCATCGGTAGTTTTAAGTTTTATTTTTAAGACTTAATTCTTTCCGACAAATGTCAATATTCTAGGTACCTTCAGTTAGAATCTTAAAAAGTATTGAAACAAATGCTCAACAAAAATTGATTATATGGTTTAATATCGAATAAATAATCCAAGATTTTTTTTCTGAATTATTTAAAATAATTAAAAACTGTAACAGAAAATATTTCATCACACGTTTTATTGTAAAAAAAAAAATAGTTTATGAATTTACATTGCCTTAGAAAATAAAATTCATGAACTTGTTCCTGGGTGTAAAGAGTCTTAAAATTAAAATAGAACCTATTTTTAAAGATTTTAAAATGTACCTTGAAAATAGGTCTTTCTTTCAGATACGTGTATGCCATTTTAGGCGTAAATAATACTATATAAAGGGTGGTTAAACTTAAAGGGCTGATGTTGAATGTGAACTACACCTAAACTTCAAGTTATTTGCTACACTTTATTTGAAATTTCGCAACTTCAGACTTATTCAACTTGAACCATGCAAAGGTTCACAATCGAGTAACGCGTTGAAGTTATTCAGGCTTATTATGAAAATGTGGTCGAATGTGCCAAATTTAAACAATTTGGATTTGTAAGCACTGTGAAAAGAGTAATGCATGCTCGTAGAGCTCTTACTGCAGAAAATATTGCTGCTGTTCGCAATAGTGTGGCTGAAGAGACGTCCTCCTCATGCTCGTAGTTGAGAGCATTATGCTTAAGGACTTGAATTTATACCCTAACATGGTGTCAATTGACTCAAGAACTAAAGCCCGTTTCAAGTGTCGTCAATCGTCAATGGTCAGAATGGTTTCAAGAAATGGCAACAGGGGCTGTTCAAATTTCGAAGAAAACAATCTTCAATGATAATGCAAATTTTCACGTCAGTGGGTTCATCAATAAGCAGAATTGCCGCATTTGGGCAATATATATTCTAAGAGTGCTTGTCGAAAAGCTAATGCACACATAACGAGTGATTGTTTGATGTGGTTTATGGGCTAGTGGCATCATCGGACCGTATTTTTTTTTAAATGAGGGTGGAAGGGCAGTTACTGTCAATGGTGTTGCGCTATGTTGAGATAGTAAATAACTTTTTTTGGCCCAAATTGGATGTGGACGATATGTGGTGTTCAACAGGACGTTGCCACTTGTTCCATAATAGCTTTTTTGTTCAATAAATTTAATGGCCGTGTCATCTCACGTATTTGCAATGTCAATTTTCTGGTAAGATCTTGTGGTCAGAAACAGTTTGACTTCTTTTGCATTGCTAAGCCAGCAACAATTAACATCATATAAGCTCAACCTCAGCTTTGTTGAAGTTTAAACCATCAGATGCAGGTGTGCCGCTGAGTTCAGCCATTAGCCATTTGGCCGATATTTTGTTCTATACATAATTGAACCAAACGATGAAGAAATGACAATAATTTGTATTTTATTCAAAATCAACATCGGCCCTTAAAATTTAACCAGCGACTATTTTACAAAACTCTTTTTATTTTCAAAAATTGGAGAATGGTGTGGGTCTAATTACCTACTTACTTTAAATTTATCTAAACTTAATATTCCATATATTTTTGATAACTTTAAAATTTAAGTTTTTTAAAAACTACACTATTCCAATAACTCGTGTTTTGCAAAACTTATTTATTCTTATACAAACCCAATTTGGCAAACCGTGAATTTTAATGACATAATTATTTGAAACTTGCAGTTTTTAATGTGGCAACACTTTTTTTCGGAGGTTGCCCTATGACAGCTGTCATTTGATTCAAACTCAGATTTGTTTTCCATTTTATAATCAATGAATCAATGAATCAAAAGATTTACTTCTTAACGACGTTTTTGAATCATGCTAATTTATTATCAAAATAATAGTTCATATCGAATGACGTAACGTAACAATCAATTTATAGAAAGAAACTTTTTGTGATCGCATTATATTGCTTCGTGAGCGTGTAGCGTGACATCCAAAATCATGTGATTGAACACCACTATACTATTTTGAATGAAGTTGTACAGATAGGCCCTAAACAATTGACGCTTTAGAAGAGAAAATGCGACGTGTTATTGCTGACATGCATTCTTAATACTGCTTGCCGGAAATCATTTCTTAAATGTGCCCTTATTTTCTAAACAAAGCTTACCTTAACATTAAGTGATAGCCCAGTTTCAAGAACTGATTTGATCTCAGAACTAAAAATAATTTAAAGCGGTTTCTGTTTTTTTTACGTCAAAAACCGTTTCGCGATCTTTATTGAAAACGGGATTATATATTTGGAAAACCAACATATATATATTTTATCGAAACAACTAGACTTCAAAAACATGACGTTATAGAGTATATTAATCTTCAGCTATTAAACCGCCTGGAGGAATGTGTTATCATTAGAAACAGAGTTCGCTTAGAAAAGTAACTATTTAAAATGTTACAAAATACTTAAAAATTAGTGTGTCAAAGATTAAAAGATTATGTAATTTTAATGCGCAGATTGTTTCAATTCTGTAACATTGTAAAACGTTCAAATTATTATCAAAAATTGATTTAAGGGTATTATCACTAAAATTTTGAATTATCTTTTGTTCAGGACTTAGCGTTTCACGTGTAAGTCATTTTTAAATAGGAAACAAGCAATTCATATTTTTTAAAAATTGTATATGTTTCAAAAACGGTAAATATTTATTTAAAAAAAACATACAAACAAACCTAAATTTGAGGAAAAAACCAATCTCAAACGCCAGAAACTCAGAAGTTAACTGAACTTATCCAACTATTAACATTTAAGTAGCCATTTTGTTACTTAAATTTAGAAATGATTGTTTATCTTAAAAATTTAATGATACCACATTTATTTATAATTCTTATAAAAAGAGGCTTGGATGCGACCCAGACTGATAAATTCCCATCCCGCCTGTCGATTTCTCTTGCTTAAAAATTTGTGTTAAAAAAATTGTCAATTAAATTATTCTTAAACATTTTAAAATTACCAACAATAATTTCGATATAAAGAAATAGTTTAGTTTAAAAATCTAGTTTTGTAAATAGATTTTTACGAAAACAATTTTTTACCAATTTACCGAACATCAATTCTTACCAACTATTCATACTATTTTTTGTAGATTTTATTTTTTTTTTATGAAAAAACGGACTGTTGAGATAGAAAAAACTACTGAATATCGAAAAAAATATTTTCTGTGACATAAAAAAAGGTTTGAAGACAATTTTTTAATTTTTGAAAAGTTATTATTCGATTTCATCAATCAATCAATTTTTAACAATTTTTGTTAAATTTTCTTTAAAGTTTTTATTTTTTATAAAACAACTGTCAATTCGATTTTTCTCAATATTTTACCAGATGTTAAAAACGTTTTTTTTTTGACTGCACAAAATTGTTTTGGAGATAAATTCATTTTTTGTTCGTCAAATTTTCGAGATGACAAATTTTTTTTCAGATTTTTCGGTTTATTAAAAAACAGTTAATTTGATTTTTTTCCAAAAATATACTGGTTTGGTATCACGTTACAATATAAGATATTTATACTTACTTAAGTTGGCGCTACAGTCCGGGGCGGACCTGGGCCTCAATCAACAAGCGTCTCCAGCCAGCTCGGTCCCTAGCTAGCTGTCTCCAGTTTCGCACGCCAAGTTGGTTGAGGTCCTCTCCCACCTGGGTGCGCCACCTGAGCCGCGGTCTTCCTCTACTGCGCCGTTCCTCGGGATTGGATTCGAAGACCTTCCGGGCTAGAGCGTTGATGTCCTTTCGCTCTCCATGACCTATCCAGTAGCCATCTAAGCCGTTGGACTTTTATTCTACTAACTAGGTCAGTGTCGCTGTACAGCCCGTACAGTTCGTCGTTATATCTTCTCCTCCATTTTCCATCAATGCATGCGGGACCAAAAATCACCCGAAGAATTTTGCTCTCGAAGAATCCTAAGATGCTCTCATCTTTCTTTGACAGGGTCCAGGAGCGCCATAAATGAGAACCGGGATGATGAGTGTCTTATAGATGGTGATTTTAGATGCTTGAGAGAGGACTTTACTTCTCAATGGCCCTCTAAGTCCAAGGAACCAGCGATTTGCAAGAGTAATTCTTCGTTTGATTTCAGCGCTGGTGTCGTTGTCTGTATTAATAGCGGTGCCTAGGTAGACAAAGTTCTTAACTACCTCAAAGGTATAGCTGTCCATGGTGATGTTTTGTCCAAGGTGAGATATTTATGTTTAACCAGAATGTTCACCTTTTTTTAAACTGCTATGGTAAAAAAACCATCTTTTCTTGAGAGCCCTTTCTGCATTATTATCTGTATAACAACATTTATTTGAAGTCGATATCTCCTCTGGTACTTGAGTTATGGACGACGAAAAACACGTCCCGAACGTACGAACGTACATACGTACACAGCACGCACAAGCACCTTTCTAAAAGTCTTTTATTTCGACTCTAGGGACCTGGAAACGTCGAGAAATGTCAAAATTTTCAATTTAACAAATCGGACCCATTACAATAACTTCCTATGGGAAGTTTAAAAAGTGGTACATTATATTGAAATTAATGTTGCCAAACTAATTGTTGAATTGAAAAGCCAAAGTCTTAATCCTTTTAAAAATATTGCTAAATTTGTTAATATTCGTATTGTAAGTGGTTAACAAATCGACGAGGTGACACTGAATAACAGTTTAGATTAGCTATAGTGGGAACATATTGAACAGGAATTGAAAGTAAGAATTCAAAGTTCCGTAATAATTTTCAAGAAAAAGGCAAGCAAACAAGCAAAAGATGTGCCAAACAGCACAATACAAATTTTATTTAATTTTTTTCATGGTCATAAAAAAGCCCATACTTTAATCAATCTTAATACCCAAGTACTTAAACTTATTGACACTTTCTAACAAGAAACAATTATCACAACAACTACAATTCTCAAGAAAAGTTTAATGACCATTACCAACAATACAATAAAATTAAAGAGTTTCAAACGTTGACACTCTAGATGTGTTATAGTAAAAATTATGATCAAAAGCACTGTACGAGCAACAAAAGTTTAAGGAGCTTTCTCACTGATAATTTATGGATCTGTGAACT
Organism: Eupeodes corollae; assembly: GCF_945859685.1. Taxonomy (NCBI): domain Eukaryota; kingdom Metazoa; phylum Arthropoda; class Insecta; order Diptera; family Syrphidae; genus Eupeodes; species Eupeodes corollae. The sequence continues at coordinate 5,050,433 of NC_079148.1, read as the reverse complement.
AATTACGTAATAAGTTATGATCCCTTGGAAAGATTGATTGATATCCATTTAAGGGCAAGTATTGATACAAAACTTCTGTCTTCGTCTCAACATGCCTAGTGTAAAGGTAAATCGGTGGAAACAGCCTTACACACCTTAGTACGCACCGTAGAATATTCCCTCCATCATAAAGAGTTCAGTATGGTTGCTTTCCTTGACATCGAAGGTTCCTTCAACAACGTGCAATCACATCTGCACTAACATCTCTAAATGTAGAGAGTTCGCTTGGGGAGTTAATTCATTTAATAATTAACACAAAACTGGACGATTTGGTAGTAGAGGGACATCGCCGCAAGGTAGTGTTCTATCCCCTCTCCTCTGGAACCGAGTGGTGAATTGAATCCTAACTAGTATGGATGCGTCTGCATAGGTAGTCTTCAAAGTGATAGCCTATGCAGACGATGTTGCTATAGCAGTTTCGGAAAAGCATCTTAACACCTTAAAAGAACTCTTACAAGATACCTTAGACAGACTAATACTTTGGGCTGATCGGTGAGGACTGGGTGTTAACAAACACAAAACCGATTTGGTCTTATTTTCGAGGAGATACAAAATTCCATTTGTCAACCCTTCCTATATTAAAGGAATCCAATTAAAATTCTCAGACGAGGCTAAATATCTGGGTCTTCTTTTAGATAAAAAGTAAATTGGAAACGCAACGAAACAGCGCAACGAAAGCACGCCACGTGACTAGGCGTATTCTCGAATGACTTTTGCAGAAGCTGTATGGACGAGGAAGGGGAGGAAACAATTCTTCATCTTCTCTGTATAATGCCCTGCTCTGGCTCAAAAAAGCAAGAATTAACTAGGAGAATTCTTCTTTAACGATCTTAACGATCTAAATCATATCAGCATAATCAGCCTCTCACGTTTCGTAAGGGACTCAAACTGGTTCCATTGAGCTTAGGAGGAAGCCTCAAGATTCATAAGGTATCACAATGGGCCATTAAACTGGCCTAAGTGTGTCCGTTTCCATCATGAACTTTAACCTAACCTAACCTATGACCCCAATTGCTATCGCAAATTAATTAGGCATTATTATTTTATGATCACGCATCATTCAAAATCATGAGTGTGTTGACATATATCAAAAAAAGTATTGGACCCAGTACAGATTCTTGAGGTACGCCAATATTCAAATATTTATTTTTATTACTAAAATTATCAATTTTCGCACTTTTCTCTATTTTTAAGGTAAGTACTTAACCAATAAAATACTGCAGTCAGTAAATTTTTTACAATCAAGGTGTGAACATATTTTGTGTCCTTAGTCGATTTTCCTGCTTGAAATCCGAATTGCGCAATATTGAAAAATCATTTCTATTTAAAATATGAACTTCTCTTTGTTAAATGACTTTTTCAAAAATTTCCTAAATGCCTATAATTTGATATTTAAGATTAAATTAACTGGGTACTAGGGCTGTCAATTTTTGTTTCTCAAGTATTTCCAATTCTTAAACTCTTGGGTACAAATGCAAATCATTAAATAACTTTTAATAATATACAAAAATAAGATACATCTTCATAAAATATAATCCAATAAAATCATTGAACATTCATAAAAATCAATTAAAAACTTTAAAAGCCAAAGACCGCTATCATAATAGCTTAGTTCCATTTCCGGGAAACATTTATGTAGATTACTCATCAAAGCATCAATGAAAGACAATTTTATTCAACAAAAAATATAAAACTCTGATAAAATGAAGCTAGTTAAATAAAAAATGTCATTCGTCAGCTTAGTATTCACAATTTGTGTTCAATCTACCATCGTCATAGTCGTCCGCTGCTGCCCCATGGCAAGGCCAGTTCAAAATCCCCATAAATTCAACTCCTTTCCATAACATGGCACATCACTCTCTTTAAAAAAAAAAAAAACAAAAACGAAAAAACTACCTTTCAGCTTCTAGGTTCAGATACATTCTCATAAATGTACACAAAATGACAAATTTTATCTCTGATTTTTGCATTTGACGTGCGGTTGTTGCTGCCGGTTGGACGGGACGGTGCGGTCCATCACAATCACCAACCCAAAGCAGCCAACGAGACGCGCTTTCCATAGAATCCAGAAATATAGACCCGACCTCGAGCCACCGCACTGTCCAATAATAATAATTTATGCAAATGTCAAAATGAAAACCATAATTAACGATACATAATAGAAATTAAAGAGACACACAAAAACAAACAGGCCTTAAATTCTGGGATATCATATGTTGAGGAAGAACTGGATTAGCATTTAAGTTCCCGGTCAGTCCGGTCGGTCGGTGATTTGGTTGACTTTTTGGGCTGACGATTTACGACCTCAGGTCCACCTTTATCTCGCGTACAACGATCGGACAAGCATTTGACAGAATTCCATATGTAAATCGAACAAACCTCGAGTGGCTGTCAGTTTTGTATTTCTATGTAACAATGTTCCGTTTTTGGTCTGTTCTAAATTCTGACTTGAATGGGTATCTATCTCTTTGAGGGGGCAAAATGTAAATGACGTTCCTGACGATATGGCAGCTCCTCCATGCGCGAAGCAATGATTTAGGACTAATTAAGTTGTTTTATCGTTTATTATTGAATTTGACAATTCCATGGAGTGGCCTGGATGGCCACATGGGACAAATAAATTATCCCTCGTAATTAGATGATGGGGCGATCGCGTTTTTCAAAGTGAATGTTTTTTGTTTTCTTGTTTATCTGAGTCTCTGTTTCCCTCCTGTTTGTTTTTGTCTTCTACCACTTCATTATCCGGTGACAGCAATTTATCTTCGAATTCAAGCCAAACAACGTCCGACGACGAACGATGACGCCAAAAATGGAACGATCTAGGGCAAAGTTGACTTATTCTTAAAATGGGAAAAAAAAACTATGACGACGACGACGCGACGACGAAGACGGAACGGGACAGTGAGGTTCTGAAAAGTTGGAGTAATTGGGCGTGTTCAGTGGAGAGATTTTGTTAATCTCAATTAAGGGTGCGTGCAAACGAACGAAAAATCTATCCTCGATCGCGTCTTTCGTCGTCGTCGCGTCGAGTGATCTTTTCGTGGGCGGAATGTTTTTTAAACGCATAAATTAGGTGCGAGGTCTTGAGAGACGTTTTTTCCCTAAAAGAAACTCTAGAGTGATGTCGTGGGTGTGTTGAGTTATCTTATTTTTATTTGTTTTATGGGGGAGAAGATGTATTGTCTGGGAATCATCTGTTGCTGCTCGTAATCATATGTTCCTACTAAATGCAGCGCATGTATTTACTTACGTCCGGTTCTATGGAAAATTGATTAACGCAAAGATTCTCGCAGTGCGAATGTGAAGGATTGGCTTAAAACTTCTCTTTTTTTCGCGATAAGACCGCAATGACATCAGCAACAAGGGGAAGAAGCTACGCATAAAACGACGATCATACTCGTATACCTTTGCGTTTGATGACTTAGAAGGTCATATATGAATAGACTCGGGTCGTTTGCTGACTTTGGGCGCGAACATCGTACATCGTACACATTGCGGCAAATGATTAATGGTCTTAACTAACGCACTTAACATGAACGCGAGTTTAATCGCGAAACCACTTCTGATTTTGCAGTTTACAGTCTGGCTTGAAAGTTTGGGATCATTTGAAGAATGTAAATGATTTTAAAAGAAAATATAGTTCGCAAAAATGAAAATCAGAAAAACACCGCTTTTTCTTGAAATCACCGAATTTTTATAAAACAATTTATGGCGGAAAAGGTACAATTTTTAGTTGCAAAAATGATTACAAGATAGATACAAACTGAAAATTTTGCGAAAGAATAATATTGCGAAGTAAATGAGAATAACAACGTTGCGAAATAAAAAATTCCAAACAAAAGATTTTGCTACTAAACAATTAAAATTAAATTAAAAACAATTAAATGCAAAGTAGTGCTCGCATAATATATAAAAAAAATATTAGATGCGAAATAAAAATTGCAAAATGTACGATATCGTGATCTTGGGAATTTGAGCCAAAAAAAAGGATTTTAAATTTAAATGTAAAGTTAATAAATGCGAAATAATAAAATTTGAACAAATTAATTCAAAATTTTGAAAAACGATATGTAATGCGAACTAAATGCATGCTAGATGAAACTTTTTGTTTGAAACATACAACTTCAGCATTTTTTTTAAACAACAGCAGTGCAAAATAGAATTTGCGAAACAAAAATATTAAATGCGAAATTGGGAAAGAGAGAACAAAGTTACTCAGGACATTATGTACTAAATAAAAAAAAATAAGGAATAACGAAATGTGAGATGATTTCAATGTTAAAGTATACAATACAGATTTTATTAAAAAACAGCATTGCAAATTTGAAATTTTGCAAACATAATTACATCTGAAATAGTTGAGTTGCGATATAATAATTCAGAAATGAAGAAGATCATGATTCTGAGGATTTAAGCCTTAAAAAAGACTTAAGTATTTATGTTTTATTTGAGCAACAAATTAGTAACAAAATTAACAAAAATTACGAGAATGTACATTTATATTTAATGCAAAATAAACAAAAAAATAAACTAATAAAATGCAAAGAGATGCAACATGAGTAGTTTTAAAACAAGATCATAGTAACCTACAGTTTGGCAAACAAAATCGTTAAATGTAAAATTGCGAAAAAAAATCACATTGTCAAAATTAACAATCAAGAAAATACAGATTGAAAATTTCCATATAAACTAAAGCTCGAATGGAAAATTTTGCGAACAAAATAGTTACAAAGTCTAACGCAAACATTTTTAAATTGCTGGATACAAATTACGAAATGTAGGGGGAATTAATGCCCCAAAAATGGTTCCCTATTTTTATTTTCGAGAAACCACGGAATTCTCTAATAAATCAGAAATTATTGAATTTGTTAGATAAACGAAGCAAAATGAAAAATATAGCAATTCAGAAAACTTACGGCGGAGAAAAATTAATAAAAATGTAATAACAATTTTAAGAAATAAATTGCGAAATAATGAAAATCGATTTATCATGCGAACTAATACAATGCTAGATTAAATTTTTAATAAATTAAATATATAAACAGTGACTTGAACAATGGCATAGAATTATGACGCGAACCATAAATGCTTAATGAAAATTATTTCCGAACGAAAAATAAAAAAAAATACTTGGCAAGTTTAGAATTCAAAAAAAAAATTTAAGAGTAAAATGCGAAAAGATTCAATTGCAAGAAAATAAAATTTCAAGAAAATGCGAAACTATAAAAAGCAAATTGTGATACAAATTACTATCTTGCGAGATTAAATTTTCCAAACATGATCAGTTTACAAAGAAAAAGTATTGCGAAACAAGTATTTGCAAAACTTAAGATTTGCTACACAAAGATTGCGAAATGATAAACATCGGTTTTTTAAATACTAAAGGCGCGTGTAAAAAGTATAATAAAGTTATTTATGAATATTTGAAGTGTTATGAAGCGAACCAATGTAGTTAAAAAATTAAACGTTAATAGTTAAATAGTACTGTGAAGCGAAAAATATCGTGATTCCGGGGAATTTTACCTCAAAAAAGGTTCACAGGTTGTGATTTAGTAAACAAACGAATTGATATTAAGAAATAATTTAAGTATTTAATGGGAAATAATACAATTTAAGGAAATATAATGCGAAAAAAGGTTCACTCTTATAACCGCTCAAATTTAACCCCTTTATCTTTGTACACAAAACTGGTAGTAACATTAGCCTTTAGTTATGCCTAAGTTTTACTCCAAGTCCTTAAATAAGGCTACAAGGACAACCGTCTATCCCCAATATTTGACTTGGGGCAATTACATAAGAGTCTGATTATTCAAGGAACATCACTATTTTTCATTCAAAAACCAAGACCGCATGATTTTCAAAGCACCTACAAAAAAAACTCATTCCAATATTCTGAAGGACTTAACGCACATACTGTTTATCGTTTGCACGACTCAACCTAAGCCCCAAACGACGTCATCGGCCATCGTGATAATCTCTGTGAAGACTTCTTCGCTTTGACTTCTTCTATGGAAGTGGAAGAAGAAGCCTTCTCTCTATAAGTAAGAGTTATTATTATGCCCCTTTTCGGTGAAGATATCGCGCGTAGTGCAGCAGTAAAGTAAAAGCAGCAGCGCTTGAAAACTAAATGATTAATGGTCAAATGCCAGGATGACAAATGGAATCACAAAATTGGTTTTATTTATCAAAAAAAAAATATATATTCACAAGTCAAGCCTACCCTTTTTACATTATACCTAGTGCCTCCAATATTCACAGTGGTAGACAAGACCTAAAACGAAATAAGCTTATAAAATGCTAAAACATGGGGGAGACAATCAAAATGAAGAATCCAAATAAACCTGCGAAGACAGCAAAACGTAAATAAAAGATTTCTTATGCTCTAAAAGTATAAAAGGGATACGAGCTCAGTCTAGCTTTGATGAAGATGATGCCAGGTCCCCTTCTTTTGCTATTCGCTTCATCGAAAATCCTTGACATAGACAAATGCACTCATCGCAACTTGACAAAGTAAGTCAACTCATGATGTTCTTCTCGTTCTTCCTTTTGAAGAAAAACTTTCAGTTCAAATGAAGATCCGATTATAAGAGCTTCGCATGCTGATGGGAGCCTTGTCAAGGGTTGGAGTTCAGTTGAGTTGAGTAGAGGAGATTTATAGAAGCTTTGTCCATGCCAAAAGGAAAAGACACCTTTCCTTATTCAATTTCTTCCTCAGACTATGTGGTCGGAAATTTCTAATTAAACTGGAACAGGAACCGGTGCCAGGAATTGTAATCTTGATTTATCTCATTGTTCTGCCAGAAGAACATTACCCGTAAATATGGGGTTCGCGTTGTGGGTGTTGTCTGGGGGTGGTTATAAAATTAACAGAAAGGGTATATTAATATTCTCTTCTTCTTCTTCATCCCTTTACCACCAAAAAAGGGGTGGCGAAGTGATGATGGTGGACTTTAGTTATTTGTCACCGCTTCAAATGTACTAGGTAATGAGTTGTGCGGGCTTCACGTATAATTTATGGACCCCCAGTTGTAGTAAATTTCCGGGATAAAAGATTCCAAAATTCTTCTCATATTCGTTTTTGAAAAAAAGAGAAATTAATAATAAATTCGTAGAACTTTTAATGAAACAGTTTATTGCTTTTTTTTCTTGGGAACAAATTTAAGAATAATGTCATGATATTAAGGATATATGTTTGACGAAGTTCAAACACCTTCAACCTCACGGGCTTCCACCACCGGCTGATTGAGTATTAATCATCGATGAGGCAGCGATGACTTGAAAAAGATGGGAATGTCCTAAAAATTCTGTAGATGAGTCTTTTGTCCTTCTAACGACAGCTGAGGTTTTTGAACTTATGAAACCAACAAAACACATCACAATGATACATCTTCGGCAGCGGTAAGGATGAGCACACTCTGTCTCCATATCACCGGCCGGGCCGGTTAGCCGGACGTTAGGTTGTATAACGACGATGGGGGAATACGCAATATATTGGAAAAACAAATATAACATTTATCAACCGCACAAGCGAATCGAATTGAAAATCCCACAACCAACCACAAAACTGACAAATTGACGATCGTTAATTAAGTTGAAGAGATTTCATATGCGATGCATGTCAAAATTTATCTCACGGATAATTTGTCATTATGTTCTTCTTCTTCTTTTGTATTGTTGGTTCTATATAAAAACCAATAATATAATATGAACTTTTGGGGATGTGTCCATAAAATGACTGTCACCCCTTATAATATTGTTTGCTTTAAAATTTGGTCTTTTATAAAAAAAAAAACTATGGTGAGTGTTTGTAAACTTAATTTGACGCTACATTAGCAAATGAAATTTACTTAAATGGATTGAGTTCAAAAATAAAATAATATTGAATATTAATTTGAAAAGTTTTGAAAAGAAAAGATTGTCAATTTTCGATAAACGTGTAGGGGTTTATACTTTGTATTAAATATAAAGTTTTTAATGCATATTTTCACTTGAAATGCTTTGCTTAATTCTAAACGGTGGGATGCCAACCCAGCTTTTGCTTCCAATAGCTAAAACCACAGCAAATAACAAACAAAATAAGGAAAGGGGCTCTAAAATGATAATTTTACTGATATACCCACATTTTGTTCCCTAAAAAATTATTGCAGGTAATAATTTTGTATAATAATTCTTATTGTCTTTTAAAGAACTTCAAAAATTATTCAATAATGAATATAATATATTTGAGACTTTTTACCAATTAAGTAATATTTTTTTTATAATTTTTTTCAAAAACAAAATCATTTTAATCGATTTTCATACACCATTTGTATATATTTTGTATAACCTCACATCGGCTATTTGCACATAGATGTCGTAAGTGCGCCATTCTGCATTTCTTCATGAGTTTGACGTCTGTGATTATTAATCAATGCAAATTGTCAGCCATGGCTGCGTTCAATCTCGTGTTCGATAGAATATCTTAACAATTTAATAAATAAATAAATGCTTCCTTTATCGAAGCCCAAATTTAGACAGAGTATCAACTTCTCGTGAATTTCATGCTTTGTCTGATTCCATCCAAAGAATTGTTTCGTCCTATCCTCGCACTAAAATCGTTGTTACGGGCGATTTCAATGTACACAATTCTTCATGGCTTCAACATTCAGGCCAGACAACACCCGATGGAGTGTGTGCAGAAATCTTCGCTGAGTTGAACCACCTAACTCAGCTTGTCAACGAGCCCACCCGAATATCGGACGTTGAAGGTCGAGCAGAAAACACTCTTGACTTGTTTCTTACCTCTGACCCTGATAAGTACACTGTTAGTGTTCTATCTCCTCTAGGCACATCTGACCATTGTGTTATATCAGCAAATTTCTCGTGTCAAAACTGTTCAGTTAAAGAAAGAGCTCCTATGAGAACCGTTTGGCAATACGAGAAAGCCAACTGGGACGGCCTCAATAATTACTTCAGGATCTTTAACTGGTCACTATGCTTCCTCGATAGTGACGTTGACGCCAGCGCTGATATGATCACAAGTTTAATTCTCCTGTGAATGAGAACTTTTATACCAAACAGGGTTAAAAGTATCAGACCCAAGGGAAACGCTTGGTTTGATGCGAGCTGTACAGAGGTTATTAGGGTCAAAGAGGTTAGTTTCCGTTGCTATAAAGCCAACCGTACTGAGGAAAGCCGGAAAAAGTTCAAACAAGCAAGGAAGGCCTGCAACGCCCATATTCGACGGACCAAATTTTTACATGACCAAAATTTACTGCAAAAAATACTGCAATGTCCCAAAGGCAGTAAAAATTTTTGGTCATTTGTAAAAAACATGAGGAATTCTTCCTCTTCTTCGGTTCCTACGCTCGTTGATAATGGCACTCCTTTTGTTAGCTCTTTAGAGAAAGCTAATCTCTTTGCTAGGCAGTTCGCCGCCAATTCTACGCTGCCAGTGAGTGTTATGACTCCGCCTGTACTTGAGCGAGTTAGTGATTCTATGGGACCAATCTTTTTTCGCACTCGTACTGTTTCAAGAGTCCTAAGAGATCTAAACACACATAAATCCGCTGGTCCGGATGGTATCCCCGCTATTGTTCTGAAGAGGTGTTCTTCAACGCTGGCAAAACCACTGCGTAAGCTTTTTCATCTGTCCTGCTCCTCAGGTCTCGTTCCGAGGGGATGGAAAACCGCATTTGTCCAGCATATTCCCAAAAAATGCGAATCTTCCTCACCCTCTAACTACCGACCGATTGCACTTACGTCCCTTCTTTCCAAGGTCATGGAAACGCTGATTAATTATCAGCTCAAGAAATATCTTGAAGATCGAAAGCTTCTTAATGACCGGCAATACGGCTTTCGTAGCAATAGGTCCACTGGTGATCTCATGGTTCATCTCACCGAATAGTGGAGCAAATCTTTACATCGTTTTGGAGAAAGTAAGATTATTGCACTTGATATTTCAAAAGCATTTGATAGGGTTTGGCATCAGGCTCTCTTATCGAAAATGCGTGCATTCGGTTTTCATGAATCCCTGCTTCATTGGATTAGTAATTACCTTTCGGATCGTTCAATACAAGTAGTATTGGATGGATTCAAGTCTGAAAACCATAAAATAAATGCTGGTGTGCCCCAGGGCTCTGTTCTATCTCCAACACTCTTTCTCATTTTTATTAATGATCTTCTGTCTGCAACATCTAATCCAATACATTGTTTCGCTGACGATAGTACTCTTAGCTTTTCATATTCGTTTTCAGACTCACATCCCTCTTCTTCGGATGTGGAACTGCAACGACAAAATATGATAAGCTCATTAAATTCCGATCTAAACAGCATTGTTCAATGGGGATTAAAAAACCGCGTGGAATTTAATGCTTCGAAAACCCAATGCTGTCTTGTATCGTTAATGCGGGATATACCCCATTGCCATTATCCATGGATGGCACTTGCATCAATGAGACTGAACACCTCGATATTCTCGGTATGTGTGTCACCAACCACCTCTTATGGAATGGTCACATACGCGATATCGCCAAAAATGCCGCAAGGTGTTTGGGTTTTCTTAGGCGATGCAAGAAATATTTCACCCCTTCTGATCTGGCTGTTATCTACAAAACTTACATACGTCCAAAGCTTGAGTATAACTCCCATCTCTGGGCTGGTGCTCCTGCAACTTACTTAAGCCTCTTGGATAGTATTGAACGTAGAGCATTTAAATTGATAGGTGATAATATCATCATAAGTTCATTTACTTCGCTTGAACATCGTCGTAAGGTCTCTTGTCTGACCCTTTTTTACCGTTATTTTAACGGCTTATGCTCTAGTGAAATAGCCAGTTGCATTCCTCCCCTTAAACAGTTCAACCGTAATACTCGCGCTTCTAGGAATGCTCATCAGTATACCCTCGAGCCCAACTTCGGTCGTACTGTCAAATACAGAGATTCGTTCTTTAGCCGTACTACGCGAATGTGGAATGCCTTACCACACTCTGTCTTTCCTAGTCATTGCAATATTCAGGAATTCAAAACCAATGTGCACCGACATCTCCTTTTAAACCTTCTCTCCTCTTCCTAGTGCTCACACTGTGCATCTGCATAATAAGGGTAGTAATATCCCCTTGAGTGTGTGTTTATTATATAAAAAAAAAGATATAACCTTAATATGTAATAATTAAATAAATTGGGTATCGCAACAGTCCGTTTGAGAACTAGGGCCTAGTGACAGACAACTCTTCACCATTCATGTGTGCGAGAACTGTTGTCAGGGATGGAAGGGACCTACAGTTTTTAGCCGAATCCTAACGGAAGACTAAAGAAAGCACTTTTCATGACAAGAATTACTCTTGGAGAATTTTTCAATTCCTCGTAAGAGGCAGTACCCGTGAAAAAACTTTAGGTGGCACAGGCAGGGATCGAACCCAAGACCTCTCGCATGACAACGCACTAACCATCATGCCACGGGTACTACTACCTTAATATGTAATCTATTTTAAATTTCCTCTTACAACAATTTGAATTTAGTAAGTGACAATATTTATGTAGATATAGTTTGGAAGAATTTCGATCTCATTTCCGAATGAGAAGAAGTTGCTTTTGAGTTGGTTTGTTCACAGTAGATAAAGTTTAAGCTTAATGCTGGGGCCAACGCAAGAACTTTTGCTGCATGATATATTCGTTTGGTTATCCAACGCTTCTTTGAAAACCATTCAAGGATTCAAGGGGCACCATCAAATATAAAAGCCAATAAAATGTGAACAAAACAATGCATTGCTTAATAACAATTTCAAATTATTAGGATCTCTTGCACAAAGTGCAGCAAAATAAAAGAACTTTTAACTTGGAGAAAAAACTTTTGTTTGTTTTTATATCAATGTTTTCTTGTTATTGTTTATGATAATGTTGTAGCGCTTTTTAATATTTTTTAATTGTATTTCTAATTCCTTCTCATCAAAAATTGACCCGTGTTCTTCAAGAACTTTCGCAATTTCTCGAAAAATTGTTCTTCACCGGGTTCTTGGGTCTCGGATCTGGTCCTTTCTCCTTCTGCATTCCTTAAAGATGAGCAGAATGGATTTATGTTCCCAACCTTAAAAAAAGGGAATAGCGTGGTTCTTCTTTAGGGTTTTGAATTATCTGAACGAATTACTTACCTTTCCTTTCAGCGACCTTATTTGCTTGTAGCTCCACAAGCTGTCCGCCTCTGTCTGCTTTTATACATAAAAAGAAAGAAGTTACATTTATTTATGTCCAGAAGATAAATATATATTTACCTGTATTTTGTTCTAACTCTGGAACAGGATGAGGTTCTTCAACTAACATTTTGTATCTTTTTGTTTACCAACAAATACAAAAAGCTGAAATCAATTTTCAAGTTTCTTGAAAGTCAACCATGTGTTGAATCAGCTGCTCTGTCAAATACCTATATACCCCAGAAATTCTTTGATACCTTTGAATTACTTTTTTGACATCTCAACTGTTTTGATCAGCTGTTATTTTACACGTAAGATACTTCCAAAAAAGTATCCAGATCCCCTTTCTGTCTGAGATTGAACGCAGCCAATGAAACAGATTACCAAAGACACTCGATATTAAAAACGGAATCTCTCGTACGTATTACCCTCCAACGCCCATTTGTTTTCATTTTTGTATTTGTAATTTTGACTTTAGGTCCACGAATATATGTGAACTACAACAAGAATCAGTACACGGTGCTCTAGTTTGTTTCTTTTTTTTTCAAAGGCATAAAAACATAACAGGTAATAGGTTGTGTTTTGACAGCTGATTTATTTTTTACAATCGGTGCTTTTATCCGATTGCAGACAAAATTTTCAGTTGAATTTAACAGTTTGAACTTTATTTTTGATACTACAATCTTAAGAATAATTCTTAAGAGTAATTCATTATTAACAAAAAAAAATATTCATTAATATCTTGAGCGTTGACATTAGAAAAATGCACGAAGGATGTGTTCTTAAATGTTTGATTGTTATGTTACGTTAACCCTAAAGACCTATCAGCTTATCATCATTCCTTCTCAAAACTTTTGAACGTTTGATCGATATCCACTTAAGAGCAAGTATTGACAAGTCCCTCCTTTCAAAGGATCCACACGCCTACAACAGAGTGAAATCTGTTGAAACGGCTCTACACAGTATAGTACGTACAATCAAATATTTCCTCCATCATAATGAGTACACCGGTGTGGACTAGGCGTTAACCCTCAAAAAACCGATCTTATCCTCTTCACAAGGAAATACAAAGTCCCACTCATTGACCCTCCCCTCATAAACGGTGTACCACTTAAATTCTCTGAACAAGCAAAATACTTAGGTCTCACTTTGGATAAGAAATTAAATTGGAAACCTAATATTCAAGAGAGAATAAACAAGGCCTCAGTAGCCCTGTTCTCCTGTAAAAAGGTCATTGGTAATAAATGGGGCTTACAGCACCGCATTACGCACTGGCTATAAATATAGCGACAAATCACAATTAACTCAGCAAAGTCCAACGAACAGCCTGCCTGTGTATGGGAGGAGCACTTCGCCCTACCCCCTCCGCCTCACTTAATGTTCTGTTCCATCTTATACCGCTGGACATTTTCAGCAAGCAAACGGCTGCTAATACAGCCATACGGCTTCAAGCCTCCTCTCTGTGGATCAATAATGGAATCGGCCACACCACTATTTTGAACTTGTTCGTACCCCATCCTCAGTTTAACAATTATAGCCCAGGTCTTCTTGGGAGAATACATCATTTTGGAACAATGATCCTATACACTTTTATACAGAAGGATCAAAAACGGAAGATAAGGTTGGTGGAGGCGTATACTCAGATAGACTAAACTTAAGTCTCTCCGTTCGTCTACCCGATTATTGTAGCGTGTTCCAAGCTGAAATCCTTGCTATAAAAGAAGTCCTATCATGGCTTAGAGAAAACGTTATACCAACTAATGATATACGCATCTTCTCGTAACTCACTAACATTCCTAAATTGTCAATCATCTCTTATGGAGATGGCTATGCAGTTCAAAATTCTCCTTTTCTGGGTGCCGGGCCATAGAGACATTCCAGGAAATTGCAAAGCTGCCGAACTTGCGAAAAGCCTAACAACTTTACCTCTGCTGGCTGACAATGATAGCATAGGTATAGGAGAAAACAAACTTCAGGTGGAATAACACCACCACCTGTTTAGCGACTAAACTAATTTGCCCTAATCTTAGCGCCTGGCGCTCAAAACAAATTATCTCTCTGGTAGATTGCACATTAGCTACGTTATTGGTGTCCTGACTGGGCATTGTTTGATAGGAAGGCATGCTATTCGACTTGGAGCCCCTGCAAATGATTTTTGTAGGAGTTGCATGAACGAGTAGGAGGAGGCGACAATCCCTCATCTTCTGTGCACATGTCCTGCCTTATCACAAAGACGAAGAATTCACCTTGAAGACTGCTACTTCAACGATATCAGCGATCTAAAAAATTCTGACATTATTTGTCTCCTACGGTTCATTCGGAGCTCCAATTGGTTTGACGAGTTAAGCTGATCAACTGATCCATGTGGTATCACAACGGACCATACTTTGGTCTAAGTGTGTTGGACTTCCCAACCAACAGCCACTTTAACCTAACCTTAACCTAGGCTATGGTGTAGACATCCTTTATAAATGAAAAAATTGAACTTTATTTTCGTTCAATTTGCAATTTTCGTTGTTTATAAAATTTGAAATTCTCAAGCTTATTGTTGAACAAAACCTGGCCATTTAAGGTAAGTTAAGCACTTTTAAATTCGTTGTTCTCATTTTCATACTTTTTGAACACTCTCATCAATCTATCAATTGATATTAGCTGTAGACGTGTGCGTGCAAAGCGATATTTTAGCTTGCAAAATGACAGATAGGATTCCGGTCTTCATATGAAGTGCCTTTCCAGATTATATTTTTACTTGAATATAGCCTTATGTCAAAAAAAACATATGCAGAAAGCTTTGTTTTTCTGCTACAATTTGAAGAAGTCAGTTGTGGAATCTCAACGAATGCTTTATCGAAAAAGACGTGAAGAGATTAGTTTCATCAATTCAAAGACTGCAATTTTTTCCATTTCTACAAGAATCCTACAAATATTCCTAAGAAGGTTGAAGACCAGGTGAGGAACAGAAGGATTCACAATTAAAGAAAATGATTTTCGAGCAATTGCGTGTTGCTCAATCATCCATTTTGTAGCGTCTCCGTGCTATAGAAAAAGGTTAATAGACTCTTGAGAGCTTATGCCTTTTATTGTTTGCTACACTTTTTGATGTTTTATCTTCAATCAAACTAACGCCAAACAAAAGCAAGACAAAGCTAAAAACACTATCGACAACATATTTATAAGAAAAACGCTGCATTTAGTATTGGGCAAGTGTTAAAGAAAACTGTGTAATCTCTTCTAAGACATGCGTTTTTGAATCCGCAACACAAGGTCATTTACCTTTCTAAGCAACCTATGGTTTTGTGAGTGTTTTGCAAACGAACGCGACAAAAAGGCAAATTTTCAATATTTTTGTAGCGGCCCCCGTATCGACTGTAATAGCTTTAAAAATAAAACCTTAAAAATATTTTGGAAAGCTTTAGAAAGAAGATAAAGATAAGAAAATTTAAATTTAACTTCTCATTTTGGTTTTGAAAAATATAGATTTTTTTATTAAAATTATAAAAACTAATAAAATCAAAGTGTTCTATTTGTAAGCTGTCTCAACTAAGTAGTTTAATTATACGTAAAAAGACTTTTATTTTATTTTGCAAAAAGTTAGAGTCAACAAATATAGCGCCATTTGCTGTACGTGAAAGCATACAAAAAGTTATACTATAATCTATGAACACATCCCTTTCCATCAGTTCTTATTTGATTCGGATTTAATTTGCAAAATTTAAAACAGTTAAACACATTAAATATAAATTTTTCCTGGTATTTGTGTAACATATCCTCTTTAAAATGGCCCATGTTATCAAGTTAAAATTACTTCTGGTCTGAATTTCCCAAATGTTGGTTAACCCTAGACTTTAATTAAATTGTATATAATATGTTGTAACGTGAAATCAAAGAAATATATTTTTTTGAAAAAATCCATTTAACGTTTTTTTTATAAATCAAAAAAAAAACTGAAAAAATATGTGTCACCCCCAAAATTTTACGACTCAAATAATATGAAGAATAATGTTTTTGACATCTGATCAAATTTTGAGAAAAATCGAATTGACTGTTTTTTTACAAAAAATAAAACCTAAACAAAAATTAACAAAAGTTGGTAAAAATTGATTTTCGGCTTCAAACTTATTTTATTTCACAGAAAATATTGTTTTCGATATTCAGTAATTTTTATATAAAAATCCAACAGTCCGTTTTTTCATAAAAACTACAAAAGATAGTACGCAAATTTGGTAAAAATTGATAGGAGTACATAAAGACAAACTTTTAAGCAAGACATATCGACAGACGGGATGGGAAATTATCAGTGTGGGTCACATCCCAGCCTCTTTTTTTAATATAAATTGATCCCAAAAGAACACGATTAATATTATAGTCTGATTCTCCCTCGCTTTACTGGGAAAATTTACCAAATCTTAACAATGGCACTCTTCGTTGAATAAACTTATTTGGAATTAAGTATGCAGCATATTCTTGAAAATTCTTTTCCACACATATTTTTTGTGCATACTTTAAAGAAAACCTTTCGGGTGATTTTTCTGCATTCGTAACAATTTTATAACGGTAACGTGTAGAAAGAAATACTTTTCGAATCCCCTATTTGTCGTATAGCCCCCAGTTTTCTGAAGATCATCATTTGGATAATTCTGTCTCTTATAATCCAGTTTTTTTTAAACATCTTTACATTATTCGAAACCTGATTAATATTTTCTTTTTGAATGATTCTTTTTTATCTAGTCGGGATTTTATAAAGTTTTCGAAAAATTTGTTCTATCAATATTTTCGGTAAAAATGTATAAATAAATTTATTTCATAGTTTTTTACATTTTCAAAAGAAAAGAAGACAATACTAGTTTTCTTTCAATTAATTAATATTAATATTTATTTTTATGTAAAACGAAGATATCCATCAATACTTGATTGGATTAAAAATATCAAATATGCAGTAACAACAGAAAACACAGTCAAACAAAGTTGGTTATTTACTTTAAATAATCCATAAATATCAAAAGTCAAGGCTTGTAGCTGAAGTTGATGCAAGAAACAGTTAACCTATAAGAAAGAAAAATAAAAACTAAATATTATAAAAGTTTCGAATAGAAGTACATAAAGGACCTAAACCAAATATCAGAAATTTACTCACACTTTTCTCCCATCGATCATCAATATCCGAAAAAATAATTTCCAACGACAGTTGTTGAGGAATTTTCGAGCGTTTGATAATCAAATCCATTAACATTATAAAAATAACATAATCAAAAATACAAATCAAAACAATAAACACAATATTCCAAGCAATTTCGCCCACTATCAAATACCTCACAAAAACATAATGAATATTCGAAACAGTCACAACAGTTTGTACTAAAATCAAGCAAAACATGTGAGACATAAACATCCTGTGGAACTTTTTCGCTAATTTGTATATTTTCGAATACAACACTGCACATCTGTCCAATTCTTCGGAGAACACAAACAACATGTGAGTTTGAAATAATTTCGACAATTGTCTGCCTTCCATCAGTTCAATTCGATTCACGAACTCAATCATATGAATCCCAAGATTATAGTAAATTCCCGAAATAACGATGTAACCAAAATTCAGGAAATCCGAAGAAACTCGAACTCCCAGCCAAGCAAGGTAACCAATAACGTATGCAATTGAAAGGTCTCTTCTATCCATCTGCCGAGTGTAGAACGGAAGGTAACATAAGTTTAGATACAGGGTTACCACTGTGTGTATGTTACATGATAATCGACAGAAGAATAGGAAGAGCAATTCTGGCCCGAATAAATTCCGATTTCCTGAGACTTCCGAGACACTCTTGAAAATTACAATTGTACGATTGATAAGTCTTATGAGTCTTTTATTGTGAAGGATTTGTTGTGAAATGAATAAGAAATTCAATAAAATAACCGAATAAGATATGATCATGTTTATATCCGGTAAATATATGGACTTATTGCTCTCAAGAATAGTTTTGTAAAGCGGTAATCCTGCAATATGACAAGCAAGACACAAAATCCGAAATATTACGGCAAACATTTGAACTGTCCGAGATAATTTTACACGTGAGCGATTTTTAGTCAAAGTGAAAAAGAACATCCCGAAAATATGACCGTAAAAGTACATGATTTTAAGTACTAGAATAGTTCTTCCTGGTTTGTGACCTGTCTTGAACGTCATTTTAAGTAAACTGTCTAAGGATTGTTCAATGATACGACAAAATTCATAGATAAAATTTGGAATTCATTTTGAGCAAAAACAAAAGCACTTACTTAATTGAATTTAAATTCAAATGGAATCGGATAAAGGACCGCCATAAACTTTTTGTCACTGATAACAATCCCTATAGTAGAAGAAGCTATTGAAAGTGATTAACTTATTAATCATGTTATATGCCGTAAACTTATACTAACATTTTTGTGAAGAACTTTATAGTAAACTCATAGCCAAGGAAAAGAAAATGATACCGGTTGTTTTGTTTAAGGGCTTGAAAACTTTCATTAATAATACAAGACAGAAATAATATTAGAATGAATTACTCAGTATCTAGATCTGGTTAAAAATTTGGTGGCATTTATTTTTGACTTTCCATAGGAAGTTATTGTAATCGGTCCTATTTGTCGAATTGAATATTTTTTCACAGTTCTCCACGTTTCAAGGTCCCTTGAGTCGAAATAAAAGATTTTTAGAGAGATGTCTGTCCGTACGTTCGTGACGTTTTTTCCGTCGTCCATAGCTTAAGAACCAGTAGAGATGTCGACTTAAAATAAAAATTGTGGTGAGTTGTACCCGGAATTTTTAAATTTCGCGGGTCTGGAGAGTCCAAAGGTCAAAATTTTTTATGCATGCTCCTAAAGTATGATGCAATTTTAAGCTATATTCACTGTTTACTTTGTCTGTGGGAGTGGCTAAGGTTCGACTTGTTTTTATAAGCTCACCTGTTTTTGCTTTTTTAAATAATGGATGAATTGAAGAGTCAAAGAATTTGCATTAATAAATTGTAACAAAGTGTGTGAAATCTTACAAAAAGCCTATGGTGAGTCTGCTATGAAAAAAACAAGTGTTTACGAGTGGTACAAGTGTGTCCAAGATAGCCGCGAATACGTTGAAGATGGCGAACGCTCCGGTCGACCCAGCACGTCAAAAATCGCTAAAAATGTGAAAAAAGTGGAAAATGGTTATGAATGATCGCCGAATCATAATAAGAGAAGTTGCTGATGAAGTTAGATTTCAATTGGCTCATCCCATAACATTTTTTCAAATGTTTTGGGCATGAAACCAATCGCATGAACATCTCTCAGGAGCTGTTAAATGACGTAAACGACGATCCAAGTTTGTTTGAAAGGGTCATGACTGGTGATGAAGCATGGGTTAATATACGGTAATGATTTCGAAACCAAAGCACCTGGAATCATCCAAAGTCACCAAGAGCGAAAAAAATACGTCAACTTCGATCGAATGTAAAGGTTTTCTTACTGTTTTTTTTTTTCATTATAATGATTTAGTGCATCAAGAGTTATTACCACAAGGTCGTACAGTTAATAAGGAGTAATACCTTCAAGTTATACGCCGTTTGGATGAAGCAATCCGAAAAAAACGCTCGGATTGATGGAAAAACAATTCATGACTTTTGCACCACGATAACAAAAAGAATACCGTAGTCATAACCCAACCTCCATATTAACCAGATATGGCTCGCTGTAACGTTTTCCTCTGTTCCCAAAGTTAAAGAGATCCATGAAAGCAAGGCGTTTTTTCTCGATTGAGGAAATAAAGGCCGAATCGCTGAGAATGATCAAGGACATATCAAAAAGTGAATGTCAAGAGTGCTTCGAAGAGTGGAAAAAACGCTGGCATACTTTGAAGGAGACATCGATGTAAACGCATAAAAAAATATTTTTTTGAAAAAAAAAAAACCAAAGTGCCCGATACTTTCTGAACACACCTCGTACAGATAATAATGCAGAACGGACTCTCAAGAAAATTGAGTGGTAACTTTTTTACCAAAGCAATTTGAAGAAAAATAGCTGAATGTTTTGGTTAACCCCAAATATATCACGAACCAATAACGTTAGAGCCTTGAGTTAAATTATGTATTGTAACGTGATACCAAACAAATATATTTTTGGAAAAAATTCCAACTAACGTTTAGCAAATTTTGAGAAAAATCGAATTTAAATTATAAAAAAAATTGAAATCCTAAGAACAAAACTAATAAAAGTTGGTAAAAATTAAGTTGATATTGGCTTTAAACTAATTTTATCTTTTAAAAACTATCGTTGTCAGCATTCAGTAAAAATTTGAGAAAAATCGATTTGACAGTTTTGTTACAAAAAAAATAAACCTAAAAAAAATAAATAAAAGTTGGTAAAAATTGATTTTTGATTCAAATATTTTTTCAAAAATTAATAATATTGGCATTAAACACATTTTATGTCACAGAAAACATTGTTTCGACATTCAGTAATTTTTTTTTTATAAAAATCCAACAGTCAGTTTTTTCATAAAAAAATAAAATCTTAAAAAAATATTACGCAAAAATTGTAAAAATTAACGTTCGGTTCTAGGTATCTCATGAAAAATAGAAGATATTGACTTTTTTTATAATAAGCACACCCTCAAAGGGATATTACTACCCTTATTTTGCAGAGGCACAGTGTAAGCACTTGGAAGAGGAGAGAGGGTTTGAAAGCAGACGTCGGTGCACATTGGTTTTGAGTTCCTGAATATTGCAATGACTAGGAAAGACAGAGTGTGATAAGGTATTCAAAATTCGCGTAGTACGGCTAAAGAACGGATCTCTATATTTGACAGTACGGTAGATACAAGACACCTTACGACGATGTTCAAGCGACGTAACCTATCAATTTAAATGCTCTACGTTCAATACTATCCAAGAGGCTTAAGTAAGTTGCAGGACCACCAGCCCTGTTATACTTAAGCTTCGGACGTATATAAGACTTGAAGATAACAGCCAGATCAGAAGGTGTGAAACATTCCTTGCATCGCCAAATTAAACCCAAACACCTTGAAGCATTTTTCCGAAATCGCGTGATCGTTAAACAAGAGGTGTTTGGTGATACACATACCGAAAATATCGAGATATTCAGTCTCCTTGATGCAAGTGCCATCCATAGATAATTGGGGTTTCGAAGCAATAAATTCCACGCGGTTTTTTGATCCCCATTTTACAATATTGTTAAAGACGGAATTTAATGAACCTATCATATTTTGTCGTTCCAGTTCCACATCCGAAGAAGAGGAATGTGAGTCTGAAAACGAATATGAAAAGCTAAGAATACTATCGTCAGCGAAACAATGTATTGGATTAGATGTTGCAGACAGGAGATCATTAATAAAAATGAGAAAGAGTGTTGGAGACAAAACGGAGCCCTGTGACACACCAGCATTTATTTTATGGTTTTAAGACTTGAAAGGTAATTACTAATGCAATGTAGCAGGGATTCATGGAAATCGAAAGCACGCTTTTTCGATAAGAAAGCCTGAAGCCAAACTCTTTCAAATGTTTTTTAAATATCTAGTGCAATAATCTTACTTTCTCCAAAGCGATGTAAAGATTTGCTCCACTGTTCGGTGAGATGAACCATGAGATCACCAGTGGACCTATTGCTATGAAAGCCGTACTGACGGTCATTAAGAAGCTTTTGATCTTCAAGATATTTCTTGAGCTGATAATTAATCAGCGTTTCCATAACCTTGGAAAGAAGGGACGTAAGTGCAATCGGTCGATAATTAGAGGGTGAGGAAAATTTCCCTTATTTGGGAATGGGCTAGACAAATGCCGTTTTCCATCCTCTCGGAACGAGACCTGAGCAGTAGGACAGATGAAAAAGCTTACGCAGTGGTTTTGCCAGTGTTGAAGAAAACCCCTTCAGAACAATATGTGTGTTTCAATCTCTAAGGACTCTTGCCACAGTACGAGTGCGAAAAAAGATTGGTATCATAGAATCACTTACTCGCTCAACAACAGGCGGAGTCATAACAGTCACTGGCAGCATACAATTGGCGTCAAACTGCCAAGCAAAGAGATTAGCTTTCTCTAAAGAGCTAACAAAAGGAGTGTCATTGACAACGAGCGTAGGAACCGATGAAGAGGAAGAATTCCTCATGTTTTTTACAAATGACGAACAATTTTTACTACCTTTGGGCCATTACAGTATTTTTTGCCGTAACTTTTGGTCATGTACAAATTTGGTCCGTCGAATATGGGCGTTGCAGGCCTTAATGGCCTGTTTGAACTTTTTCCGGCTTTCCTCAGTAGGGTTGGCTTTATAGCAACTAACCTCTCGGCCCTTATAACTTCTTTACAGCTAGCATCAAACCATGTTAATTAGTTTCATTGTTCCAATTTGTATTTGTTTTTATAAGAAATAAAAACTTTAAGGAAATTCGATTAAGAACCTCGTTAACAAAAATAAATTATTAAATCAAACTATTTCACTATAATATGCAAAATATTTTTCATAATTTTGAAATTTTTAAGAATAATTCAAGTAACAAAACAAATCGAATGACAGGATCGAAAGTTATCAGTGTGGGTGTTATCCCAGTCTCTTTTTTAAATATGGTTTCAATCATTTCAGATTTTACTGAACCGAAAAGTCAACACAATTTAAATTTCCCACCTGTCAAGCTATAAGCATCAACAATTGAAACTACTCATCACGCAGCTATGAAACACACTATTGTTTAGGAGCTTATGTATTTTTGAATTGGCAACATTTTTTTAATTGATGACGAACATTTTGTCAGTTGTCAAGTAATTTATTTAAAATTTCGACACTAAATCATGATTCTGTTCGAAAAGAATTTTGTCATTGCTCCTAATGTCTATAATCGAATTTTATTTAACGTTTAAGCTTAGTTTTGGTTTAATGGATTTGTCAGTCGACATAAGGCCACAAATTTTGATTCATGGAAAATTGGACCTCCAGACTCAACTACTTTCGAGCCAACCATTGCTCCAGAAATCATATCTAAATTATAATGCGTGAAGAACATCTTTCGAATAAAGTAAATTGAATGCTCTATATCTTTAAAAAAGCTTCCGGGGTGTGATGGTTTGATACCTGCCTGTGCCATCTAAAGTTTTTTTAACGGGTACTGCCTCTTGCGAGGAATTGACAAAGTAATTCTTTTCATGAAAAGTGCTTCCTCAAACACTAGCCGTTCGGATTCTGCTTTAAACTTTAGGTCACTTCAATCCTTGATAACATTACTTACACACAGGAATGGTTGAGAGTTATAAGACACTAGGTCCTTCTTCTCAACGGACTATTGCGCCACCAATTTTTTTGTTTGTATATTTTAAAAAAAAAAGATCCTTGTTAAAATATTATTTCGAAAGCTATTAATGAAATTCCAAAATTGATTCAACGTCTCTAATATCTTGAAAAAAAAACATCAGCTTCACAAAAATATCATTTTAAATAGTTTAATTGAACCAAATGGGAAGTTATCGATATGTAGTTCTCATCTATCAAACACTTATGAGATATTAAAATACTTAATCTTAAGTTCTTTTAAGTCATTGTTTAGGGCAAATGAACATTTTAACTGAATTTTTAACTGAATTATTTAGCTTATGTCAATATCAGTATATTAGAATTCAGAAGTAATAAAATTGAACCCAAACACTTCTTGGAACCATAAAATGGCTAGAAATCTCGTATAACCTATAAAAGAACAACAAAATCTATATTAATCATTGATTGAACCTAAATGTTTTAATCAAAAGTCTGATGTAAGTACAACATTTATCTAACCAAAGTTATCTATGGGTATGTGTATGCTCTCAACTGTTCAGGTATTAATTAACCAATATAAAGTCTCTTCCAAATGAAAGACTGACTGACATTTAATCAGAGTTCGAGTTTTTTTGTGAAGCACCTATCTACCTTAAGTATCAAGAAGTGAGGCAGAGGCTAAATCTCAAGGAATTAATAATTCATTTAGAAGAAAATAATTAATTGCACACAATACTCGTGCGTATACCTAAACTTTGTGGGGGAATGTAGGTAGGTAAGGTACCTAAAGTTTACTTGCCCACTGAAGCCAAGTCCAAATCAAATATTATCAAGAAGGATACTCTCTTGCCAATATTGTTACCTTATTTAATATCTACATATGGCATATACGAGTCGAGCAGGTACGCAGTATAGGTAAGGTACACCTTACAAGACTAAGGACCGTTCCAAATTTAGTGTTCCAAAAGCTAATAAACTCACTGGACTCTACATTATGTGAATATGCATGCAATCTAAAGGCAACAAAGCATGTCTTCAGGTGATTTCAATATTTCAACATCTCAGAACGTAGGTAGTACGAGTATTCTCACTGTATAGACAACCCTTATATGGTAGACCACAATCAAGGATGATATTGCTTACCGCAACATGCTTTCTCTGATGGTCTTACATTTATGTAGTGCGTTTAGGAAAGGACATAACGCAATTGGAACCTACATATATACGTCTTGTTGTCGTTGTGCGTCGTCGTCAGAAGTTGGAGTCGTCCACTGCGACTGGATCCATCTGTTTATTGTTTGTTGTACCTTCGTAAACTGTCCCATTATTTAGGCTCCTAATGATTCAAGCAAGGATTTCGCTCTGCATGAATCCTTGAATCCCTGAATCCTTCCGAG
Organism: Eupeodes corollae; assembly: GCF_945859685.1. Taxonomy (NCBI): domain Eukaryota; kingdom Metazoa; phylum Arthropoda; class Insecta; order Diptera; family Syrphidae; genus Eupeodes; species Eupeodes corollae. The sequence continues at coordinate 5,025,566 of NC_079148.1, read as the reverse complement.
TATCATAACACTTGGGCTAAATATTTGCATAAACTCTAGTTAGAACGCTTAAGAGTAAAGCATGCCTATATTTAAAATGACCCAGTTCTAAATACACTTAGAGAAAATATTTGTTCAATTTAATTAAACTCGCAGTTTGTTCTTGTTTTTTTTAATTCATCCCCCCAGAGGTAGGGAAAAGCTAAAGCAACACTTTTAAGATATGGTTAGGCTAATAAAGGTAATGAGGGTCCTGTTAAGAAGTATTTCAGGAAATTATATTTTTGTCCTTAGAATGAATAATTTAAATTCTTTGTAATTTTTTCTGTCAGTGTAATTCATTATGAATTTTCTACAGATGGACAGGAGCTATATAGCAGCAGCAACAATATCTAAATCAAAATGTTTGATGAACGCAAATCCTTGACGCAAGCATGCTTCATCCTCCGTCATACACACAAACACACACACATGCACACCAACACTTATATGCACACACAATTTCGTTGTGAAATCCTTGCATGTTAAAAGTTGAAGGAAGCGAGTTGAAATATGAAACCTCATGACAACATGTTCATCTGAAAATTACATCAAATCGCTCCAAGATCCCCGGATGATGGCCCTGTGTTGGGTATATAGCAAAACTCGGATGATGTGGATGATATGGTCGAAGGACGACTAAACTATACAGGAAAAGGAACAGGACAAACGATATGAGGAGAGAAGAATGACGCCTTGCATGTTAGTGTTAGATGCTCCTTGCTTGCTTTCTAGACACAACCACGAGAGGGCTGATGTTGGAAGAAATATTAATTCATCACTTTTCTTCATCCTGATGATGGTGCAGCTGGATTAATTCTTCCTAGCGCTTGCTAGCGAGGATATGACATGACTCTGTGCTTGGTGGCTAGAGGACTTTATCCCTTTTATTACTTTATCCTTTTTTTTTTTGATATTTTACTTTTCTATCGTCGTCGGTCGTCGCGAGGCGAGGGTGTCTCAAGGATTCACTTTCATCTCTCTCAGTTTCAGCACCACGAAAATGTTGTAAAGTGATGTTGAAATATTAGGACTTATGGTCAGGATTTGCCAGGCCACAAGTATACCTACTCTTTGTGGATTGGACACTGGGCCATTTCTTCTTTCACGAGGCTATAGCTGCTACACGGGCATGGAGAAGGAGATGAATTTATGGAACCGACATGAAGTTCTATGCGCGTGTATGTACGATGGTTTGTCTTAGGCTAGTTTTCGCTATAGCCGTTTGGCATGGTAGCATTTTGACCAGTTGGTTTCTGTGTAGGATGTGGAGCAAGCAACAAAGCTGAATGGTTGGGAAAACAAGGGCAGATGAACGTTTGCCAAAATCGTAACTTTATAGGATGAAACATTTACACTCTGTTGCGGAGCATGAGAAGGCCCGAACAACCCAATGGCTTAAGGCAGCCTCTGGCCCACTATGTGCACTGCTGGTGAGTGACTTATTGCTGAGGGTAGATTTTAAAGCTAAAATGTTCTATGCATTTGGTCCATGCAGTTGTGGGTTCTACGGATTAACTAATCCATTTCTGTTTTAGTTTGTGGTTATTTTTAAATTTAATAAGGTTCGTTAACATAAACTTTATGATCCATATGTAATTTAAGTTTGTCATAAAATCCATTTTATATTCATATAAAAGAACTAATTGGTAGATCTGGTTTGTTTCTTTAGTCTTTGAAATCTATCACACTTTCGTCAAAAAATACGATCCATCTAAGTTATTGATTCGCTTTAAGTTTTAAGATCTTTCTTGTAATAGCTGAAGTAACATTCCAAGTGTTCCACCCATAAAGAGGCATAGATTCGACATTTATGCGAAACAATCAAAGCTTTATCCTTAAGCTGATAGATATATTCCTCCAAATTTTCGACAACATACCGAACGCCTTAAGAAGAAGGATATCCATTTGAGATGCATTGTTTTGTTCGGCACATTGAATGCCCTTGGCAAATATCTTTCTTGCTTCATTGTTTGAAATTTGCGAAACTTCTTTGTTTACATTTTCATCTTCACTGTCTTCTTCTTCAGCTTCAGTAACATTTTGTTTGTGAAAGTAGTATAAGGTCTTCATTATTCTATCGGGATGCCAGATCTGGCCATAATATTATTATATATTATTATATATTATATATATACCTTTCCAAGCTGAATCTAAAAACTAAACAGCATCTCGCAAATTGAATTTTTTTAAGACTGCTGCAATGTTTTTATCATCTTCCAGTAGAATGTGGGCCAATAGCTGCTTTCTATATGCTACCTTCATATTCTGAATTAAATTTTGATTAATCGGCTGCAATATTGCTGTACAATTAGACGAATCAAAGTTTTTTCGTCTTCTTTAGGAGATGGGGCATTATCCAAAACCAAAAGTGCTTTCAACGGCATGTTAATCTCTTTCAAAAACTTTTTCACACTTGGAATAAAATTATTGTTGAACCAATTAAAAAAATCGTTGTAGACATCCACTCTTTTTTGGTAGCTTTATATGCTACTGGATATTAATCTTTTTAAAAACCCTCGGATTAACTAATTTTCTGATAACTAAGAGTGGTAACTTATGAGTTCCTGAACATGGCATAAAAGTAATGCGAACTTTTGAAAGTGTCAAAAACATAGAGGTGTCCGGGCTAGCGAGTGTCCGGACTAACGAGATGCACTGTATAAGAAATTATATGTAAAAATAAACCGATCAAACTATTTTCAAAGAAAAAAGATTAGTAATAAGAAAACCACAGTTCCAATTTTATTAAAGTCCTTGCAGCATTTTAAGATGTTAATATCTGTATAAAAACCAGGAAACAAATTTGTCTCGAATGAACGTAAGGACGTAGATACGCATGCACATACATCTCCCTAAAATGTTTGGATTTAGATTCTAGGAACTTTGAAACGTAGAGAAATTTCAAACATTGTTACTCGACAAATCAAACCAATTACAATTAAATCAAATGCGTTGTCTCTAGAACAAATACAAAGGATATGTCCGTTGTTACGTCAGCATGTTCGCAATGCCTTTGATAGTCGGCTAAATCTCAATACCAGCCTACGATGTCGAGTTCGAAAATTGTATATGTTAAAAATTCAAGTGACGTCTTTCTTATAAATCAACAAAACTGAAACACATAAAATATTTGCCACCTCAAATAATTTGCGAACAAAAGATTGTAATAATCCATGATAATTGTATGAGTCGAAAAATAACATGTTTGACATTATGGTAAAACTTTAATAAAAATTTAATTTTTTCATCAAAAAATAAAAATCTAAATGAATTCTACCAGAAATGTATAACAATGCTAAGTCTTTTCTAGAAAGCCCTAACAAAAATACTAATTTAGTCGGACTGGTGGGCATTTCGGCGTAAAGAAAACAATAGAAAAGACTAAAAAGCGGTACTATTGGATTGGGTGTTCGCAAGACGTAGAGAGACATTGCCAAAAAAGAAGAGAACCAGCGACAAGGAATCGGTCAAGAATGCAGACAGTGCATGTAGGTGCCCCATTTAAACAAGCTGCAATAGACATATTGGGACCGTTACCCGTCACCACTCAAGGTAACAAGTATGTTTTAGTTTTTTGCGATTATTTTACAAAGTGGCCTGAGGCTCTACCTCTACCGAACCAGACTGCAGAGGCAGGAGCAGAAGCCCTTGTGGTGCACGTTTTTTCTTTATTTGGAGTTCCACTGCAACTACACTCGGAACAAGGAAGAAATTTTGAATCGGAGATTTTTAGACACACATTGAAACTTCTTTGTATCGATAAAATTCGTACTACTCCATTGCATACACAGTCGGATGGGATGTGGAGTAATTTAATCGGACGCTCTTAGGCTATATTGCCAAATATACAGTCGATAACCAGAAAGATTGGGATACCCATCTTCCGTTTCTACTTCTGGCTTATAGAACTGCTGTTCATGAAGCAACGAAGCAGACACCCACATTCCTTACATTTGGGCGTGAGTTTCATCTCCCTACACACCTACAACGTCTTCGAAGCACGTAGAAGACTTATCCACGCGCTTAGAAACCGCCTATGCTTTTAATCGAAAACAATTGCTCGAATATACTAGTAGAATGAAGGATCGGCATGATCTCAATGCTAAAGCTACTCAGTTCAGTATTGGGGACAAAGTTAGGTTACACGCTCCAAAGAGAAGAAAAGGCCTTTGTCCAAAACTTCAAAGCGATTGACATGGCCAAAGCTAGGAGATGTGCTATACCAAATAACTAAGGAAGGAACGAACAAGCCTTAAGTTGTTCATAGAGATCGGTTATTTCTTTGACGTCAGTTTTTGTAGGTGAAAAATTTCTTAAGACATCGTTATAGTTCCCGACTGAGGACAGTAAATCTTTTAAAGGGGAGGCAGTGTAACAATTTGTTGTCATATCTAGGACATTATTAGTAAATTTCTACAAGATGTCAAAATTGAGATGACAGCTGAAAAAAAGATAGGAAATAAGATGGCAGGAAGTTAAAGAACGTGGTCAGGAAAAGAGCGAATTCCTATATCCTATTTTTTCCTTTTTGTACAAAAAACCCTCTATTTTTATAGAAATAAAGAAGTTAAAATTTGCTTATTAAAAATTCGTTTAATTGTTATTTTCGACTAGCGCAACGACTTTGTAACATCTCCTTAGGGCTTATGGACAGATTGTTGGATTGAGAATCGGCTTTGACTCTATTTGAACAACGGTATTCTTCGGGATCCAAATATCTTCTTCTGATATGTTGGTGACACATAGCTGAATAGTTCCTTGTTCAACACGGCACAGAGAACTCGAAATATCAATCATTTCAATGGCGTCTACTGGTGTTACAAGTACAATGTCTTCATCTGGTCCAGAAGTCATCAGGTTTATCCAACAACCTGATAATGCTGTAATTGGTCATCGTTGGAATCAGAAGCAAGAAGTGTTTAGTGTTTTCCTAGTTTAAATAAATTGTCTCTTCACAGACATATAATGTGTTATTTTTGAAATTTATTTCACAAGAGTTTTGACGCAAAAAGTGTAATCATCGAAAATTAAAACAACGTACATTAAATGTTTTGTTGAAAACTGTCCAATCCTAACACGAACTGTCACGATTCCTTCAACTGGTGCCGTGTCGCCAGTAACAATTTGTATGGTTGCATATGAAGCTTCTATAGCAGGGCGAGATATCAGCTTTTGTAATACTCTGGGGTGTATAATAGTCTGGGTAGCACCCGTATCCGATATCAGTATATCGGATGGATGCAACTGGAGGGGTAGATACGCTGGTTTTCTCCACTATTTCGGCCTCTGAAGAAACAGTGGATTCACATTTCCCAAATTTTGAACCTCGCTCGGCGAGTCGGCACGGGGGCCGATTCGAGCTTCTTCGACGTCAAAAGTAATGCATTGTTCCTCCCGACGAAGTGTAGTATTTTTGCGGAGCTCGCTAAGTGCCACATAAGTAACGTCATTGTTGTCTTTTCTTCGCACAAATCCATAGCCAGTCCGATGAATCAATTTATTTTTTCCCTTGATTCCTACCTCTAAAATATTTGATTGTTTTGTTTTCGCATTGGTATTAGGACTGGTACTCTTTGATAGATTTTTAATTATGGGTGCTTCTTGTTTTCGTCACGACAACTTTTGGTCCTCTAAGTTGTGCGCTTTTCGTTTCCCGACTGATATTCACGAGAATAATCCTCCGTTTCGGAAAGTACAGCCTCTGCGACACGAATTCTCCGACGGTTTAACAGAGTGGCGGCCCGACTGGCCTCTTTTCTAACGGACGAAGATAAAGCCTTTTCCAAGGAATCAGGAGTAGAATCTCTCAGCCTTTGCTGTAACTCGACATCGAAAATTCCATCTATGAACTATGCTAAAGCGATTCGATCTTTAGCTCGATCGGGACAGTCCGGAAAGGCAAGGTAAACGAGACGTTGAGTATCGGTGGCCAACTCGTTAAGAGATTCTTTCGGTTTCCGATCCCGACCTCTTGGTTCGGAATGGGCTGTTGACTGTTCATACTCGTTGCCGAATCTTTGACTTAAACTAATATCTAGGCATGTAAAATCATCTCGAATGTATGGTGGAAGCGTGTCGAAGTAAGCAAGTGCAGTCCCTCGCAGATAAGCATCAAGGTAAAGCGCTTTTAGCTCTGCTGTCCAGCAATTTACTCTTGCGACAGCATCAAAGTGAAGGCGATAAGATCGCCATGGTGCTTTGCCATCAAACTCTCGCGGATTTACTTTAGGACGCTGGGGAGCTGGTGACGAAATGCTGGTTGACTTTGACATCTTGTAGAAATTTACTAATAAAGTCCTAGATGTGACAAAAACTTGTTACAATATTGATTTAACTTCTCAAATAATGTACATGCATAGACACATATGGCTATCGAAACAGAAAAAAGCTACAACTTAATTATTAACACTGTCTTGTTACAAAAAGTTGCATTTGAAATTTTTTTATCAGGAGAGTTGAATCCCTGCTGCTTTTACTTGTCGGCTTGACTTAAAATAAAAAAAATAAATATGAAATTGTCTTTTATTAGCATCTGTCACTGTATCGCTTTGTTCAGCAACGCGGTTTCAAACAGAAATTGCATTTAACAAAACTTGCAAATTGGTAAAATACCACTTCATCTGAAATTTAAAATTTTAAAATTAGCAAAAAATACAAACATTTCCAAACTTAAGCTTTTATTCCAAATTCATTATAATTCAGTGAAGTATTTGCTTGCAAACTGTATTGAACTAAAATAGTTAAATAAGCAATTAGAAGCGAAAGAGTAGTCAAACACAATTTGTTGTTAATTTCAAATAATCCAAAAACATCAAAACATAAGTTTTCGAGTCTCATTTGTTGTAAAAACAAGTCAACCTGCAATTAAAAAAAAACTTATCTTTACACACTTTTCAACAATGATGGCTTCTTAATACACTTACACTTCTATCCCATCGAATATCAATATCAGAAAAATAAAATTCCCAACCCAAATCCTGGGGTATTTTCGAGCGTTGCTTAATCACATCCATTATCATTATGAGAAACATGAAATCTAGAAAATGGAATATATTCACCAGCAGAAGGTTCCACAAAATAAAGCCCTGTGTTATGTACATTACGAAAATAAAATGAACATTCATAACTATTACGATAAGTTCGTAACAAAACGTCATAAACAAATGTGTCTTGAAGAGTTCATGAAATTGATTGGTTACTCTGAAGATTTTCGTATACAGAACTGCACAAGCGTCAAGTTTATCTGAAAACTCACACAGCACTTGCATCTTTCGAAAAGATGACAAATTTTTAGCTTGAACTGTCTTAATGTGGTTCACAAACTCTACCATATGATTCCCAATATTCGAATACATCCCCAAGACCGTCAAATAACCATAACACAATAAATCCAAAGCGACACGAACTCCAAACCAAGCTATGAAGCCAATGAAGTAAGCCACAATGAAAACGAAACCTTCGTCAAGTGTCCTCATCAAAGTCACTACCACCACGTACAAATTGCTTACAGTTCGACAAAGAACAATGAAATAAAATTCCGAACCGAAGATATTCCGACTCCCTGTGATTTTATACAGGCAAACAAATACACCACGAGTCCGATTTATTACGTTGATAACACCCTTATGGCTAACAACGTTTACTACTATCAATATAAGCGATATGAAGGCAACAGATCCGGACAACATTACCGCAACTATTTGGTATTGAGTGTTTCCAAATAATGATGCAAATTTAAGGATGTATGGAATTCCGGAGACATTGCAAGTGATACAAAACAGCCGTAAAATAACTGAGAAAATGAGAATTTTCGGAGAGTATACAACTCGAAAACGATCGTCAATGGTGAATTGCATCAATCCAAAAACTAAGCCATAGTAGTACATGGTTTTGAAAACCACATATGACTTCAAAAACTTTCGATGTTTTTTTAGCTTCATTTTATTTGAACAGATAAGTTTGACAAGAATCTGTGACGAAAAGTTGCAATATAACTTCAAAAATTGAAACGAAATATTGAATTTTCTACGACTCAGTAGACTGAAAATGGGGACAATTACATTAATTAATAAAATTGCTAAAATTAATCGATGTGTAGGGTGATGATGAGTTTTTAAATTATTAATGGAAAACAGATACGTTATAAACGTTATGCATTATTTTTTTCTAAATTTCGTTTAAATTAACCTATTGTTAGAATTAAAAAAACGGCGGGGTGGATAAAAGGCGGCAAATTTATTTCAAGGAACTTAACTGTTTGCAATAGTAACTTCAATTGCAGTAGTTTTTAAATTCGATGACTTTGAGAAAGAATTGCCATACAGTGGCTAATTTGTAAAAACATTCAATGTTATACACAAAAAAGTTTTCATATTGTTTGTTGATTCATATTACTGCTACTTTTCTAGGTTCTCAAACCTATTAGGGTTATGGGTGATCCCTATCAGGAAAAAAGACCAAAACTAATAAAACGCACCATGGTAATCGGTTTTGTCAATTTGTTTGAGATCTCTTCAACACCTCCCCAACCTTTACGATTCCTCCTCTACTGATTTTCTCCACGTACTACTCGGTCTTCCGACTCTTTTGCCTTCTTAAGTGAGGATTCCAATTCATTGTTAGTTCTATTTATCTTTTCAAAGAGTGTCCAATCCACTGCAACTTGGGCCTTTGTTTAATTCTTCATATACAATTGGGTCAGAAAAGCCACCTTTTAATGTAGGCCTGCAATCTTTTCGTAATCGTTGCTGTAACTTTCTAGGTTCTGCAACCAAACGGCAGTTCTTATTAGAAATTTGGGCAAATCTAACCTTCTACTTTGAGTAGGATCAATACTTCCAATATGCTGAAAATACTTTACTTCATCTGCATAAGTCTGCATCGTTTATATCTGGATGTGTCAGGTATGACACGTTTCCAGCATCATGGATGTACGGACATTCCAAGGAGCTAACATCGACTCGGACCACTACCTCGTTGTAGCCAAGCTAGCACTTCGGATTTCCAGACCCAAGGCAAAACAGGGAGGTGCTGGGAGAAGGTACAACGTCGAACGGCTACAATCGCCAGAGATCGCCAAATCCTTTTCCGACCAAGTTACAAGTAACCTCTCTCCAAGTTTTCTGCCGCAAAAACCAGTGGCAACATTGCCAAGAAGCAATCAGTGAAGCCGCCTCTGATGTGCTGGGTTTCAAGCAGCCACCAATAAGGAATCCTGGTTTGATGAGGAATATCGGCTGGCAAATGCAGCCAAACAAGAGGCACGCAAAGCGGCGCTGCATAAAAGGACGAGAACTGCTAATGAGCTCTATGAGCAGAAGAGGCGAGAGGAACGCCGACTTCTCAGAAGGAAAAAGAGATGGCATGAGGAGCGTGCTGTCCAAGATGTTGAGGGGTTTAAAAGCAGGAATGAAGTTCGAAAGTTTTTCGAAAGGTAAAACGAAATTCATAGGTACATAAACCTAGAACCGAAGGCTGCAAACACGAAAGTGGAAACATCATAGTGGAACCGCAGTCAATGCTGAGGATATGAAAGGAACACTTCTGCAGACTGTATAACAGCGACGACGAACTGAATTCCGCTGTCAGGCAGGATGATCCATTCAACATAGAGCCAACAATCCCGACCTCCCGTCCTCTCGACTTAGACGAAGTAAAGATTGCCATATCTAAGCTGAAGTCTAATAAAGCCGCTGGAGCGGATGGCTTGAATGCCGAGCTCTTTAAAGGAGACCCTCTAAACTGGACCAACTATAGAGGAATCAGTCTACTTAACATCGCCTATAAAATCTTCTCTGCGTAATATGTGAACGTCTAAAGCCCATCGTCAATAACCTAATAGGTCCTTATCAGAGTGGTTTTAGACCAGGAAAGTCCACCGTTGATCAAATATTCACACTACGGCAGGTGCTGGAAAAAAACCAAATCAACACTCACCATCTTTTTATAGATTTCAAGGCCGCATATGACAGCATCTACAGAGACGAGCTGTATAGAGCCATGTCTAGTTTTGGCATCCCTGCCAAACTCGTCCGTTTGTGCAGGATGACCATGGAGAATTCACGCTGCTCCATAAAGGTTGGAAACAACTTAATAGAACCTTTCGATGTCAAAAAATGTTTTAGACAAGGTGATGCGCTGTCATTTGATTTTTTTTAAATCACGCTTGAAAGAATAGTTCAGAGCTCACACTTCAACACTAGAAGCACTATCTTTCAAAAGTCTGTCCAATTACTACATATGCTGATGACATTGACATAATCGGAAGAACTCAGCGTGATGTCAATAGGGCTTTTGTTAGTATTGAGGCAGAACTGGCAAAAATGGGTTTAACGGTTAATGAGGGCAAAACAAAGTACATGTTGTCGTCAAAAAAGGACATACAACACTGAGACGCCTTGGTCAAAACGTCACCATCGACAGACTTAACTTTGAGGTAGTCAAGGACTTCGTCTACCTAGGCTCCGCTGTAAACGCAGAAAACAACACCAGCGCTGAGATGAAACGCAGAAAAACTCTTGCTAACCACTGTTTTTTTGGACTAAGAAAGCAATTGAGTGGTAAAGTCCTCTCTCGAATGGACCAAAGCGTTGCTATATAAGACCCTTATCATCCCCGTCCTTCTATACGGTGCAGAAGCATGGACTATGACAAAAGCGGATGAAAGCACCTTGGGTCGGTTCGAGAAAAAAGTTCTTCGTCTGATCTACGGTCCCGTATGCATCGAAGGGGAGTGGAGGAGAAGATGGAACAACGAGCGTTCGGGTACAGCGACGAAGACTTAGCTAGAAGGGTAAAAGTCCAACGACTAAGGTGGCTGGGTCACGTAGAGCGCATGGAAACCAATGCTCCCACCCGGAAAGTCTTCGAATCCGCACCCACAGGACAGCGCAGTTGAGGAAGACCGCGGATCAGGTGGTGCGCACAAGTGAAAGGTGACCTCACCAAACTTGGAGCGCAATACAGGAGACATCTAGCTAGGCACCGAGCTAGATGAAGAAGTTTGTTGGGCGAGGCCCTAGTTCAAACAGGACTGTAGCGCCACCTTAAATAAGTAAGTCAGGTATGTTGTTAGAGTCAACCTTATTACTTCCATTACTGTCAAGGCTGCCAGGACGGCATTACTGATAACAAATTAGAATATAAACAAAGACAGAATGCATCCATGTTCTGACTCCACTTTGGACTTTAAACTCTACTAACAGGTAGTTACCTCAGAAACGTGAAATGTTGGCCATTTATAATTAGTCGCCTTTATAGTAATCTCATTTTCCTAAAGCCCGCACTTCGTTTAAACTTTAAAGATATCATATTAACAAGCCCTTGAGTGTCCCTTAATTATTAAAAAAAAAAGTAAAGAGGCGGGGATACGACCCACACTCATAACTTCCCATCAAGTCTGTCGATTTGTCCTGCTTAACAGATTTGTAGGTTTTCGTGTTTTTTTTTTTTGAAACAAGTGTCAGATGAATTATTTTTAATACTGAAATATTTTCCATAGGATTTAATTTCAAATCTATTTTTACCAATTTAAGTAACATTTTTTTAAAGTTTGGAAAAACTTAATTAATTTGAAGTAAATGTCTTCTATTATTCACGAGATATGAAGAACCGAATATCAATTTTGCGTACTATTTTTTGTAGATGTTAACACTTTTTTTATGAAAAAACGGACATTTTGCCTTCTATACAAAATTTACAGAATGTCGAAAACAATATTTTCTCTGAGATTAAAATAGATCGAAGCCAATATCTCAATTTTTTGAAAAGACAGTTGATTCAAAAATCAATTTTTACCAAATTTTAGTAATGTTTTTTCTTATTTTTTTTTTTGTAAAAAAGCGTTAATTTGATTTTTTTTCAAAATTTAAAGGATTGCTAACAACAATATTTTTCAAAAGAAAAAATTAGTTTGAAGCCCTGATCTCAAAATTTTGAAATTTTTTATTAATTTTGTGTAATGCAGGCCTAGCAATGCATTGGAATCCGCTCACACAAGAAGGAAGAAGACTTGGACGACCGAGAAGCACACGGCGCAGGCCAGTCGAGGTGGAATCAGCGTCACTAGGCAAGAGTTGGAGAGAGCTGAAACACGTCTCTGGAAACCGTACCCGGATTAACCAAAGTATTTACCTTTTTTTTAAACTGCTATTGTAAAAAAACCACCCACGCAATTTTCTTAAGAGCCCTTTCTGCATATTTATGAATTATTATCTGTATAAAAGAATTTATTTGAAGTCGATATCTTTACTGGTTCTTGAGCTAGGGAAGACGAAAAAAAACGTAGCGAACTTACGGACGTACGAACGTATGTACACACGCACGCACAGACGTCTTTCTAAAAATCTTTTATTTCGACTCTAGGGACCTTGAAACATCGCGAAATGTCAAAATTTTCAATTTGACAAATCGGAACCATTACGAAAAATTCCTATAGGAAGTTAAAAAATAAAAGCACTAAAAAAGCACTACTTAATGATAGTAAAAATGAATTTTCGATTCATAATTCTTTTCAAAAAATAAAGATATTGCCGCTAAGCTTATACTTCCACTTTTAAAAAAATGCTACTTAAATTAATAGAAATTGGTTTCAACCAAAGATGTCGATAACAGAAACAGATATTGCATAATAAAACTTATTTTATCATATGAAATATATTTTTTAACTTTAGTAACATTTTTAGACAAATTTAATTGACAACTTTTTACAATACACGAAAACCTACAAAAACAACAAAAAAAACTGATAAGAAATGGTTTTCAACTCAAGCATAATATTAATATTTCGGAAAAATTAATATTATTAATTAATATTATTAATTTAATATTTCGGAAAAATGAGTGTGGGACTCATCCCAGCCTCTTTAGCATAATGTTTATGGAATATATTGAAAAAATCAAAAAAAATATGTTGAAAACGTGAATTCTATAAATTTGAACAAATATCGGAGCTTGGGTTCAGAAACAACGAAACTCTTCAACGTATTTTTAAATACCATGAAAGCATAACATTCAATTTTTTCATAGTCTCATAAAGAGTCAAATAAAGACCTTAAAATCATGTCATAACTTATGAGAATTTCTCAGAACTAACTGAGATACCAAAATGATTTCAAGTCTTTCTGAAAGATTTAGATTGGTTCTTTGTAAAATCATTATCAATTTTTGCTAAAAACTGTGTGGGTTTAAAACATAAGCTTCATTAGCTTAAATTCACCATAGTATATTGTGTTTTAATAAAGCAATTAAAATGGCAAAAAAAAAGTTAAATTTTTTTAATCAGTGCTATCTTCTGCAATCATAAACCTATTCAATTGATCAGCACTGTAATTATTTTCATAAGATATATCCTAAGATAACAATAATTGTTGTTCTCACTTAATTTAATTAAGAATAAACACAATTAATTTTATAAGCATAAGATTCTTTGTTTTTCTTTCTCAGATTATAATTTTAATTGCAAATTTTATTCATTTTTCATTCACCTTCATTTTCTTATTCTCTCTCTTTGTTTACACTTTATTCAAGTACCTGAAAAAACAACATAAAATAAGAATAAGAATAAGAAAAACTTATTATTCAAATATCGTTTCATGTCGATTCAATTGATATTCACACTGCAAATAACAACAATACTTTTTATTTTAAAACCACAATTTTCAAAGAATAAATTTAACTTATTATGTCATTTTGATTGTGAATAATTTAATCGGAAAGTGTTGATTTTATTTCATTTGTTTTTGATATTCCTTGTTCTGGCAATGATATTTATAGGTACTTATACTGTTGGAAGTTTTAATGCTATCCTTTGCTTATCTACTTTTCGTTTTTGTATATACCTATACCCTACCCAGGCATATCTGACTTAAGAATAAGTCACTGTCGAGACCTTGTCGAATGCAATAATGGATAATTTATTTTTATTTAATGACTTAAGTGATAAAATAGTGATGAAAGGTTTTTAAGGTTCAGGGCTCCTCTTATGCTCAAATACCAATTTCTTAAAAATATTCTTTAAAATCCTCAGAAAAGTCTTCATGCCTATCAATTCTCAATTCTATAAAGAGTGACTCTGTTCGACCACTCACTGACCCTTAGTAATTGAAAAGTAATTTAATCATTCGCATTCAAAAGACATTGATATCGCCAGCGAGTGAATTTCACTTGCTTCGAGTATTTTGCGGTTTGTTGTTTATATTTTATCACTTACAAGTCTGCCTTATAGCCTCATGGATGCTTAGTTTAATCAAGTTCGTCCTAGGCTACGGTTCAAGTCACTGACAGAAGATGTTTTTGAAGCTATTCACGCTCAGTGTAGTTTTCGCGCTTCTTTTCACCACAGCAAACACGTCAAATGTTAGACGAGTGAAACGTATAGTTGGCGGTAAAGCTGCCCCACCGCCGACTCCCGATGATCCGGTTGTGTTTAGCCGGAAGTTCAATCGTGCCGCTCGAGTTGAAGGTTTCCGTAACAAAGACACCGGAATTTACTCATTCCTCGGAATACGTTATGCCGATCCACCGGTGGGAATGAATCGCTTTGCAAGGCCAAGATATCGCCGTTTAGAAGGAGACCTTAATGCCACTGCTTTTGGCGCACCCTGTCCTCAGCCACATCCTCGGAATCCAAACCTTGTAGTCGGCAAGGAAGATTGTCTTCTTTTGAATGTCTACACTCCACAAATGCCCGATGAGACTACCGGCCTTCCCGTCTATTTGTGGATTCACCCGGGAGGTTTTCGCTATGGCTCTGCAGCTCAATATGACGCCATGCCTCTGGCCCAAGGGAAGGTTATTTTCGTTCCGGTTCAGTACAGGCTGGGGACTTTGGGGATAATTGGTGATGGATCGAAGGAATTCGATGGAAATTTGGCAATGTTCGATATGGCTGCTGCCCTGAGATGGGTCACAGACTATATTTCGTTTTTCGGTGGAGATCCAAAGCAGATAAAGGTTATTGGGCATGGATCTGGAGCAACTAGTGCAATGTATCTATCGATGTCTCGCTTGCCAAAGAGTGGATCGATCAGTGGTGTAGTGGCGATGTCGGGATCTGCTTTATCTGAATACGCTGAAGATAAGGAACCAGTTCAATCAGTCGAAGAGATAGCCCATATAAACGGTTGCTCAACTTCAAATGAAACTGAAATTGTTGAATGTTTGAGGGGTGTAAGTTGTCTTAGTATAAAAATATCAAGTCCAAAATCGACTTATACAGTATTTTTGTGTGTATTTCAGAAAAGTGTAGAAGACATTGTGATGAAAGACTCCGAGGTTCAAGCCGAACGACTTTACGGCCGTGCAATGATCAAGGGTCTTTCGGGAAGTGTTGGATTCAGTCCACATGTTGAACAAGCTGATGACGGGAGAGGTCTTCCGGGACTTATCACTGTTCATCCAAGAAGTTCTATAGAGAGTGGAAATTTCTCAAATATCCCACTTCTGATTGGTGTAGCTAAGCAAGAAACTGGAAACGCTATAACTCCGAAGACTATCAATGAAGGATGGGGATCGGCTAACGATCTTTTGAATTCTCTGGTAGAACCTTTGGATGGTTTGAAGGGATTTCTGAGAGTTGATAATATTACTGGAGTTGTAACCAATACGGTATTGCCAGGAGTAGAGGGCTTGAGCTTGGGGTTGAATGATATTCTTAATGTTCCAGAATCCCTCAATCCTCTACAGATTCTTTCAAAGGTATGAACAAGAAAATCGATAGTAGTTTTTATATGTTATGATTTGTGGTATTTTTAGGTCATTGAATCAACGACTGATGCTTTATTCAACTTACCAGCAGTTCTAACTGCTCAAACCTGGGGAAAAACTGCATCAGCATTCCTCTACAGCTTCGAGTACAAAGGATCAACATCTAAGGGCATCAATTTTCTACGTGGGCTTCCCATAGTTTCCGGCACTGACGATCCAGAAAAAGAAGAAGACTTTGTCGCTCATGGAGATGAGCTTGGCTACATGTTTGATGCCAATGACATTGAAGGGAATCCATTGCCAGAGGCTCGTCTCACCAAACCAGAGGATCTGAAAGTTCGACAGAATTTAGTTTCGTTGCTTGTGAACTTTGCAAATCCCAAGCGAACCGAAGGAAACTTAAATAGTCTCTTCCGAAGTGTAAGCTCAGGTGGAAAGGGTATGCCTTTTATAAAAATCGACTCAAAATTGGAATTTTCAAGTGATTTTCGAGCTTGTGAAATGTTGACGTGGGGTGTTCAGTTAACACCATCAATTTCATGCAAAGGCTTTGCTGACTCCTTGGGATCGGTGACAAGTATTGTCAATAATGTCACCAATGTTCTGACCAATCCATTAGGCTTGGGCTCAAATACAAATACAAATCCTTTGACAAATGTCCTGAACTTGGGCGGAAATAATAACAATAATAATGCCAACAGACCTTCAACTGGTGGAAACAGAAATAATCCGAATAATCGCGACAGGCCCCAATCACCATCAGGCATCGGAGGATGGTTGGGTTGATGAGAAGAAACAATTATTTTTATTCAAATATTGGAGAAATAAATTTTTAATTTTAGCATACCTTAAATTTTATTGATTTTCTTGGAAGAAGTGATCATTTCATGGTCTTAAACTGTTTTCCAGGAACCGATGTGTAAAATAATGCTTCGACAGAAGTTGGGAGATATCTTAACATCTTGATATTTGAGCTGTAGTGAACAGTAACTTTGAGTTAAAAAGAAATCATTCAATCTAAAGATTTTAAGACATTAATCCATTAAAAAAAAAGTTGGAGACGATTTTCGACTTCCTTAATCTTTATTGTACTAATTCTTTGAAGAACTTCGCACTCTTGACCAAATTTTATTAGCTTCAAGTTGGCAGCATCTTTAACGAGCTTATTAATAAAAATCAAGCGGCTATTCAATGCTTTTGTTTCTAATATATTGTTGTTATTGCAATGTTATCAGGCTTATTGCTGTTTTAAAATGAACCTATTTATTTGTAATAGCTGCTACACAACTTTTGTTGCTTCTGTACAGTATTGTCGCAACCATAACTTGATTTATCCAGCTTATACGTGACTTCTCTCATGCTTTTAATAGATCTATATTAAAGGCTATCGGGAATAAAATTTACTAAGGAGTTACCCTATTTAGGAAATTCTCAAAATCTTTGAATTTTTCTTATAATTGTAAATTAAAATAGTGAAATATAAGCTTAGCCTTAGATGCTTTAGAAACTTAATTATGGCTATTACCAGTTTTGGAGGATGGAAGAAGTTCTTGAAATAATTTGATCAACATAAGGCCTGTTTCATTCAAAACGGTTTCGTCCGTACGGTTAAATTTCTTAGACGAGTGACCAGATAGCGGAAGCACGGTCTTCATGTCTTTTATTAGGTTTTTCAATAAGAGCTCTACAAAAGTTTTTTTTAAATAAAATTAAAACGGTTTAAAATGCTAATGAAATTTTTTATTCCTGTGAAATTACGTTTGATATTAATTTAACTCGATATTAATATAAGAGCATGCTTGCATAAGTCCAATTTACAACGGTACTGCCAATACAGCTTCAATTCTACGTTCATATACGTTCGAAGTTCATCAATCGTTGCTGGGTTTTTGGCATAGACCATCGACTTGACATAGAAAATAGTCTAACCTCGCCAAATCGCACGACCAGACGGACAAACTTGGTGGCTTGAGCACCATCCTGTTGGACCTAAATGCCATCCAAGTCCGTATCATCCAATTGGGGCCAACATTTTTCGGTTACTATTCACAGTAACGTGCCGATCATCACGAAAGAAGTACGGCGCCCGCCGACCAATAAACAATGATGACTCATGGAGTACGTGTCGATTGCTGCCCGACCAATACCGCATATTTTGTTTATTGACGAAGCCAATTAGCCAGAAATTAGAAGCAGCGCTGAAGATGATTTTTCGATGAAAATCCGAATCATTTTCCGAGCCCAATTCTCGAACATCCGACACTTTTAGTGGTCAAGCGGTCTTGCGTCAATTTATTCTTGTAACGACGTCACAGAGATGCCCAACGCTTGAGAACGACGTGTGATAGACACATTTGGGCTTTCTGCAAGTAAGGCCTCAGCTGCAGTAATATTCTCGACACTACGCGCACTTCTTTTCTCACTGGCACGGGAACATTTTGTACTGTACAATTTTTCCACTAGCCATTTAATTGTTGATCTGCTAGGAAGGTTATAAGGACCATAAATTGGACGTAGTGCTCTTAACCGAGGCCACTGTCTTTTTCCATCATGAAATTTCAAACTTTACTGTAGAGAAATATCAAAAGAGCGGTAAGAAATATGGCGTCGTTTGCTGTCCCTGTCGGTCTGCCTTTGTAGCGTAGGTGGCTGTTGAAAAATCCTGTAGTTGTTTTAGTAAACGAATAAAAGCTTGAATCTCTTAGAATTAATTTAGACTGATTTCTGCATTACGATCGATTTAAAAAAAACCGTCTCACCAACTGAAATATCAGTGGCCTAAGTTATTCTACGGATTTCAACTATGCGAAAGAAACCGTAGTGTGTCAAATAGTCTTTGAGGTGTATAAAGGATAAATCAACTTTATTTTCCTTCCAATAGGATTTTTACATTGCAAATAAACCCAAAAAGAAGATATGCCCGTACTATCTGTGTTTCTTTTTGAACAAGCGAAACACCCTGTAGAAATGGACAAGTAAACATTCCTCCAGGAACTTTTCCACTCTATAATTTAGACTTATTGCACGATTGCAGCACTAATCCATGCGGACTGCAACACTCAATTGGCTTCTCCGGTGACAATGCTTACATTGCGTCGCGTCGTGTCGTTGTTCGTTCCGCAATTATTATACCGCGGCTCTCGCTGTGCTTATGCCTATAAAACAACACTTATAATGTTGTTCCGCTCCGGGGTGGACACGATCACATACTCGAATTTCATGTGTTCGATTTCCCTGCATCATAATATTATACACCCCTCCCACGTTTCAATATATTTCTAGAACTCTGTTGCCCTGTTCGGCTCTTCAGCGGTATAAACCAACAAATTGCTTATGAACGCAGCTATATATAGAAACTCCAACTCCAGGGACTGATCCAACAAATCTATCTTCCCATAGCAAAAACAAAAACAAAGGTTAAACACAGACACCACACTGAGTTTCCATAAAGCAGGTTGCTCGCATTGCTGCCTCCTGCGTCCTGCGTTCTGCGTCTGATGCATATATAAGAGCATAAAGTCTATTCCACCAATCCTACCATTATTGTTATTAATTTGTAATTTTGCAATCCATTTGTGGTGCACCATCATCCATCTGGATGCAACATATACCTACGCTACGTATATCTTCTGTTTTGTATGATATTCAGCGTGCAATCGCTCGCGCCAAACGAATCCATAACCTAAAACTAAAATATTGCGCTCAGAACTCTTAACTCTTAAGCCCCATAAATTACGGGTCCCGTGATGGCGGACGACCATTGATTCTGGGTCTGGGTGCTGCTGGGCTGCTATATAGCTGCTCAAGCTGAAGCTGATGTACATTTAGAGCTGAACTCTGCCACAGCACAAAAATATAATGCAATGGCAATGGTTTGGATGCATGCGGTGGCATGGATGGCGCTTTGCAAAATAAAAAAAAACTCTGCAAAGACCAAAGACAAAACAATCTGAGGGATAAACAACACAAAAAAAAACATAAAAACATTATAAAACCAAAAAAGACAGACGAACGCAAATAAATAATAATATTAATAAATTTTCGCGCCAAAACGTGACTCGAATAGAATTCGGTGTTTGCAACCATGGCTGCCACCCTAAGAAAAATTGTTCATAAAACCATACAATTTAGGTGAATGCGTGAGTTAGTGAATGATTTCAAAAGTTTCTTTAATAAAAAAGTACTGATCGCCTAAGTCCTTGCAAATAGACAAAAGCGACTTGATAGTTTTGAAGTCTTTTATTGACTCCGTTCAATCATGAATTATCTACGACCTACTTGATAATCTACTACAAGGTTTTGTAACTGCAAGAATAGCTTGAATTTCATACTTTGAAATATTTTGACAAAAATTCGAAGAAACTGTGTTAGGCCTTATGACGTTATGCAAATTCATGGAGTTTTGTTTGCAATAAAGTTCGTGATAGTTATTTAAAAACTGATATCTTCAATATTACGTTTCAACTTTAAAATAATGAAGAAGTATTTTTTTGTTGTTATTAAAACGAATTCACTTATGAAATCCAGTTTTTGAAATATGTTGAAAAAGTTATAAAAATTATATTTTTAACTTTACATAGAAAGTTATTGTAATAAGTCGGATTTAAAAAATTGAATATATTGAGCCTAACACCGTTTGTAAACAAATCACACTAAACAATTTATCCGGAAAAAGTGGTTTTTAGATTCCCACCAGGCGTCCAGGAGATTTTTTGAAGAATTCCTGTTAAAATACATCAGATTTCTGGTAGAAAATACCAAGAGAATTTTTGTATCTGGTAAAAATTATACCGGGAATAAACCCAAAATTCTGGTAGAATATACCGGTTTTTTGTTTACTTAAAATTTAGCTTAATTCTGTAAGAATATGAAGCTCATCCCGCCAAATTAAACTCCCGCAAAATTAAACTTCCCGCCTTAAACTCCAAGAATTTCTGGTATTAAGTACCAGAAGACTGGTTTTATTTACCTGGAAAAACATACCAGAAAATAAATTTCCTGGTTCTATTCACCAGATTCCAGATAATCTTCATTTTACCAGGAAAAAAATTCTACCAGGACGCTGGTATCATTTACTAGAAAATTTGACGAGGAAACCAGATTTCTGGTAAATAAACCCAGATTTATTTTTACCAGGAAATCTGGAGTTATTCATCACGGAATCTGGAGTATTTTAGCATATTTGTTCTTGTTTTTTTCTACCATGAAATTTGGTTGAAAAAAATTTCTCCTGGTACTTTTTAGATTCTTTGCTGGTATTTTCTACCATATTTTGCCTATCAAGAACATTTTTCTAATGGCATCTACATAAAACATGATAAAACAAACTTAATGGAATCCTTGCCGAAGAACTATGGGAGCTTGTCACTACATACGATCAAACGAAATTCTACAGCGAAATAAATTCTCCAAAAGCAGTAAACGTGCAACTCAATCACAATCTTAGCCTGATGACTGAGAGATGTTATCTTCCGGAAAACCTTTACAGGAAAGTGCTCCATTATATTAGAGCTTCCTATAAACGCAGAAACCAATGCAACCCAATTCGCTATACAAGCTTTCAAGCTGCTTCTTAAGCTGCAGGAAGGTGATAATTAAAACATTAAACGATCCCGTTAAATTCATAACAACAATGTACGACGCAGAGCTATTGAGCTTCTTTTGGCAGAAATAGTGGACAAAATTATAGCTGCGGCGAACAGCTTAACAATTTAGGGATTAGAATCTTTCGGCCTTTGGGAACAATCTGTTCTATTTAAGAAAAGACAAACTTTCATGCAATATCGAAGCAAACTTCCTGAAATCAATCCAAACGCCAAAATAAATTAGTACTCATACTTTTGTTTACAAATTTTTACGAGGACTTATAGTGGAACAAAATCAATCAATTTGTGGAACGAAATCAATCAATTTTTAGGTGACAGATCCGTCTGAATTCTTTGGCTGTGGCAAGGGAGTAAGGTTAGCATCAATTTCTAATCCGACACCTTTATTTGTCTCTTATTTTCAATTATTTAATTCTAAAACGACAGCCAAAAACGGATTTTTAACTCTAGGTTAAAACATAACGTATCCTTTATTAATAAATTGTATGATGATTTTGCAAAGTACACATCTTAAACTTCTAGATACAGTTAAGATTATTTTAGTATCCCACTTTTTTTCGTAATTTCTTAATTATGGGTCGTCATTTGAATCAAACTGAAGTTTTTTAAAAGCTTTAATGTACCTAATTCTTTTATGTTCTTGAATAATTCTTAAAAAGCCTATGTAAGGATTTTTAAGGAATTATAAAAACCTAACGTTAAAGAATGCGATACATCTTCTAAAGAAAAACAAAGCAGCTGGCGTTGATGCCATTTCCGCAGAATTCCTAAAAGCAGACCCTGAGGCAGCTTCCCGTATTTCTTTTGATCGGTTCCCTGAGAAAATTGTTGCTGTTATTGAAGAACCGTACGCAAGGTGTTTTGTGTTGAACAATGGACAGCTTTCGGACTCCTTCGATGTGCGTCAAGAAGAGAGACAAGGAGATGTCTTGTCACCAATTCTGTTTTTGCTGTCGATTGACGATAAGATTTGTAGCACGGTGGGTACAAATGAAAGATACGGTATCCCATGGAGTCTGTTTGGCAAGCTTAGCCAAATAGATTATGCTGTCGATATATGTCTCATGGCAAACAACACGGCAGGCTTAAATCAGATGTGTCATTCGCTGCAATTGAATGGAAAGGTGGCTGGCTTATGGATTAACCCACTTACTTACTTACTTAAGTTGGTGCACAGTGATGTGAGAACTAGGGCCTCACTCAACAAACTTCTCCATCTAGCTCGGTCCCTAGCTAGATGTCTCCAGTTTCGAGCTCCAAGTTGGATGAGCTCACCTTCCACTTGTGCGCGCCACTTGATCCGCGGTCTTCCTCTACTACGCTGTCCTGTGGGTGTGGATTCGAAGACTTTTCAGGCCGGAGCATTGGTTTTTATGCGCTCTACGTGACCCAGACTAGGTAGTGGTCCGAGTCGATGTTAGCTCCTTCGTACATCCATGATGCTGGAGCGTGTCTATCATCGATCGCAATATGGTTGACGATAGATTGATCTGGAGTAGTCCAAGTTTCTTTGTGGGTATTGTGGTGTGGAAAACGCGTACTAGCTATACCATGATGTTTCTCCCCGCAGCAAAATCTATGAGCCTGAATCCGTTGTGTTGTCGTGCAGGCTGTTCTTCCCGATTATTCCACCAAAGATGTCTTCACTTCCTAGCTTGGCATTAAAATCGCCCAGGACTATTTTAATGTCGTAGCTAGGGCACTGCTCATATGTTTTATCTAGGAGCTCGAAGAACATATCCTTGGTGTTGTCGTCTTTCTCTTCTGTGGGGGCATGCGTCATATCAGGTTAATGTTGCCGAATTCAGCCTTGATGCGTATGGTCATGAGGCGCTATGATGCACCTATAGCTCAAGACTTCTTGCTTAAGTCGGTCTCCAATTATTAAGCCGCATCCAAATAATTCGTGGTAGCAGTCACCATCTTTTTGCCCGGCCCATCCCATCGTATTTCCTGGATGGCGGTGATATCTGTTTTATAGCGGTCTAGGGCCACCGCGCAATTCTCGGCCGCACGTGGTCTGTTAAGGGACCTAACATTCCACGTGCATATCCGAAGTTCGTTGTCCTTAATTCGTTTGCATTGGTTGTCAACAGTAAATCCGTCCATATCCGAGGCTTGTTGGCGCTTCTAAACTATGAAAGCTTTTAAGTGGCCAGGAAGTCACCCCGACGGCACAACCCCCAACCTGGGGGCCAGATTCTAAGTATAACTCCAAGGATGGGGAGCTGGATAAAACCGCTTCTTATAGGCCTGGGCTCCGAATAAGTCGAAGAAGCCCTATAAGGTGTTCACTAAGTAGTTCAACCCTACTGGAACTATAGACGCCACCGTTGATTCGTTCTCTGGAAACACCTCTCCCCACCTCTCTCGTTTGATGCCCCCAACAACTTTCCACTGGAGTTGGACCCCAATCTCCAGTTGAGGTACTAGGCACCCAATGTTCACCACGTTGAGATGAGAGTAGGAGTTGGTAGACAGAGGTTGGTTTTGAGAAAAACCTGTTGACGCTTGTGTCCTCTTGAATGCATATGTCTACCATTTGAATATCAAGGATTAACACAAATTAGACCAAAATAATGACCACGGGCTAAAGCACACAAGTTATTCTAAGGCAGGAGTACATAGAGGAGGTTGAGCAGTTTAATTTTCTGGTAAGTTTTATAGATCTCGGTGGCGGAACGGACCTGGATGTAGAATAAACAAAGCCCGTAGTTCATTTATAAATCGTTCTCCTGTGCGGAACTCTAGCAAAATATCGCTTCGCACCAGTTGAAACTCTCCGAATCCAACGTCAAATCAGTGCTGTTATATGCTTTCGAAACTTCGAAATGCTTAACCGTTGTCTGCGCTCTATTCTAAAGATCCGACGGCCGCAAACCGTGTCTAACGTTGGGCGGTGGAATAGGACCGGACAGAAAAAATTGTACGTAAACATCATGCAACGGAAAGGACGTTGGATAGGCCATAAACTAGGGAAACCTGACCACAATATAGCAAAACAATCCGTCCCATGGAATCCCAAAAGTAATAGACGCGTCGGAAGACCAAAGACAACTTGGAGGTCATCATTTTTGAAGGAGGCTTGTCCTCAAGGTATTCAATCTTGGTCACAACTAAGGTCAGTTGCGGTGAATCGGGATAGGTGGAAGGGTCTTGGTGCTGCCCTATGTTCCAGGAGGAGTTAAAGCGCTGCTGTACTTGCAGCCGGACAGCATATGTATATAAAATTAATTTTGAACTCTGACTCCAACTAAAGCAATTAAAACGGAAGCAAACAAAAATTTTAATTTTTCTAAGGCAGTGAATTTTACTTAAGTGGTAACCATATCTTTTTTCAAACATTCGAATGTGCTATTTAAACCGGGACCCCCACAATTATAATTTATTATTGAGAACATTAATGCTCATAGTATGAATTTATTATTTAATATATATGAATGTACAAAATAGTTATATGCATATCATACAAACAAACAACTGACACCCCCCCGCTGCCGGGAGGATAAGCGCGCGTGAATAGAGAAAACGCATTTCAATTCCGTTCCAATTGTAGAGCAGCAGAGTTAGCGGAAAGCATCCTTGTTCTAGGATTAGGGTTTTGTTATGGAATCGCATGAAGTTGGTTTATAATTGAGGTATATCTCAGGACATACAGACAATTAGTTGGGGTTTGAGCTGCTAAATATATACAATACCAGTCTCTATATCTATATTATTGTTGGAGGATTGAAGGATGCTCGTGCCCGACCCTTCGCCTCTGGTCATTGTGTGGTCTTTCGATTAGGTGGCTTCCTCGTCGTCTGTCGTTTCGTTGTCGGAGTCGTTGTCCGTTGTCACTGTCGGTTTTGGTCTTCGGTCGTTGGTCGTCGTAGTCGTCGTCGTCATTATCCATAGTCACAGTCATTTTAAGGGGCCTTGGGGCGCTTTTAATTGACTTATGAATATGCAGTGATGTGTATGCGTGCGTCTATAGTTTACGTATCCCCACAATGGTGTGCACGCATTCTTAATTATCGAAATTAATCAATTGCGAAGATAATTTATGTAATAATTTGCAGATAGGATGACAGTTGTTATATGCAGTTGTGTTTTATATCGAATATACATTTGTTCGTTTGTGTGTATGTAACAAAGATGTTCTGTTCCTATTATTTAATGACATTCATATATGAACCCGCATCTATAGATACTCACATAGTATCTATATAACTATTGGGGCAAACTGCAATTGCATTATTTATAGAAATTTGGGGGAGGTTCTGTTCGTTTCTCTGCTATTGATGTATGTACTATTTTTTGTACCCCCGGGGGAAAATGCTATAAATTCTATAAGAAGAGAAAGAGAGTGTCATAATTCTAGAGCTCCTCTGTTAATGTTCCTATATGTGTATATTTATGTCGATCGATAGATTTCGCTAAAAGGCTTTCAAGAGTTGAATTAGCTATTTTGTATTACATAAAAGTTCATTATTATTCTAGGGAATCAAGCTATAATTATGAATTATGTGTGTATTTCATGTTATTAGACACACAGTGTTGTTGAAAGTTCATTGGTCTTTGTATCATAATAATAATTGGTTGTAATTTATTATGCAGTTTATGTTTGTTAGAAGCTTGTTAAAAAAGTAATTAAAATTCTTTATGGAAAATTTTGTGCAGTTTGTATACAATTTAAAAATAACTTAAAGACCAATTTACTTTTAAGATGAGCAAAACAACATTATTTGATCACAAACTTAGTAAGTGGATAATTTGCACTTAATTAGTCTTTGATTAGTTGTGACAATGTTGATATTATCGTTCTAGGTTTTCTATTTTTCTATTTGTTTTTATATTAAGTTGACATAATTGTAAAATAAGAAATTAAAAAACATAGAAAATATCGCACGAAAATTAAAAGTTTTTAGAAATCACGAAGGGAAACAAATATCAAGATAAGACTGTTTAACATTTTTTTAAAATTTATTTGCTAAGTTGATGAAAAGTTAGCAGACCAGTAGGAAAAACATAGAAAAGTTGACAAAACAAGATTTTAAATCGTCACAACTAAAATGAATGGTTAATTACTAATCAGTAGGTAAGCTATTCATATAAAGCCCTAGAGCGTGTTTGCTGACGAGTAATTTGAAAAGTTGATATCAAGCTACCATATCAAAAACAAAGAACATAGAAAACATAGAACTGAGAAATCAATATTGTTACTACAAATTTAAAACGGATTAATTGGGAATTATATATGTCTCTACTTACTTCTGCGGAAATATTGGTTCACTTAGTTCACCTTGACAAGCATTGGGTTAAACCAAATGATATATATTGGTCTTGGTCAGCATAATCCTTTTTTCTTCAGAGCCTTAGTATTTTATAATAGGTTAGTAACGTATTATTAAGGAACTAAGCTTTTTGATCCAGTCTCTAGGTTCAACGCATTGAAAGGTGTGTTGATGGTAGTCTGAATGCCCGTTTTAAGTAGAAGCGAAACAGTTTTTTCACTTTATCACCTTCCCAAAAACCTGTCGTGGAAAAGTGAACTTTGACTTGTACGAACACAAATCTTCAGGTTGAGTTCATTGCATTTCTTGGCTTTTGCAGCTCCTCTTTAAATATTTCTTTTTTTTTTTGAAATTACTTGTGAAGTTCACTCCTATGTACTTATATTCACTGATACCTTCATTTTTTTTGTTTATAATAAGCGAACACTAAAAGGGTTTTGTAAACCTTTAATATGTCAAAGACACAGTGTGAGCATTAGGAAAAGAGCGTAGGGTTGGAAAGGAAGTGTCGGTGTAGTTTGATTTTGAATTCCTGGACATTGCATGGATAGGGAAACATAGAGCGTGGCAAGTTATTCCACACTCGCGTAGTACGGCTAAAAAATGAATCTCTGTACTTCATAGTACGGCCAAAGTTGGGCTCAAGGGTTAACTGATGAGCATTCCTAGAAGCGCGTCTTTTGTGGTTAAAGTGCAAAATTTTGCTTGCTCGAAGTCTGCCCCTACCTTTGATGAAGATCAAAGTCTTAGATTTATCTGGGTTGGCAAATAGGTTCTATTTGGTATAGTATTCACATTATCTCATTGATCTTCAGTTGTAGCGTTTCCGATTAGTCATCTACAACCAGAACGTCTTTAGTGGTGATTGTGTCGAAATAAATTAGACAAACCAATTCATCTTAGTTTGGAGCTTTTCAGACAAAACTTTACCATCCAAGACTACAGCTCACGTATCTTCTAGAAAGTTTTATAAAACTTTTCCGAATTTATACGACATTCCTCTTTGGTATAATTTGTACAACAACAACTTTTTTCCACATGAACAAAAGAACGCGAACAGTTTCTTGCCTTTTTATACTTCAACTGTACTGAGAAGTTCAAAAATATGATCTACCGTTAAGTGTGCCGCTTTAAATCCAGCATGAAACTCTTTCAGCAAATCAAAATGGTATAGTTGTTTGGATCAGTTCTATCGCCCTTTTTGTGCATCGGAAATGTCAAAGCTTTCTTAAATTCTCGATGGAGAACGGCGATGTTGCTATGGTTTATTATAGTTTGTATGAGCTCTACGGAAGTATACATACTTATAAGATTTTTAATAAATTTCCGTTCGTTTAATTAGTTTTTGTTCCGATATTGGTGAACTATTTAAATTCCTCGAAATTATTGATACCAACAGTAGCAATCATACCTAAGTCCAACAGGTAAGGTTTTCTTAATGCCAATAAAATTGCATTTTTACAATGGAATATTCATAGCCTTAATTCAAATCTGACTTCAAAATTAATGTATAATGACAAGTTTTTGAGATATTACTTTTTGAAAAACACGTTTATAAGGCATTTTAAGGGCATCTAAATTTTTGAAGAATATTTTTTTCACTAAAATCCGTCAAGGTTTTTTTCCAAATTTTTAACCACTTTCGTCAATATGTAGTTTAAATATTTATGTGATATTTGAAAAATCTTCATAAGTTGTTACATTTTTCCCGTTTTACAAAAATCAGAAAGGAA
The DNA here is from genome assembly GCF_945859685.1 of Eupeodes corollae. Taxonomy (NCBI): domain Eukaryota; kingdom Metazoa; phylum Arthropoda; class Insecta; order Diptera; family Syrphidae; genus Eupeodes; species Eupeodes corollae. Next base: position 4,997,225 of record NC_079148.1, on the reverse strand, counting down.
CGCTATACCATTTATGTTAAAATGGTCTTCAACGCAAAAAGTCAAAACGGTTTAAAAGTACGTTTTGATCTATTAAATAATCAATTTTCTTACATCAAATTTTTGAAATATATTAAAAAAGTGTAATAATAATGTTGAAAACGGGTATTTTTAAAGGTTAAGAACATTACCCGTGTTTTTTTTGGTAAAACTATCAATAGTATAATTGGATTTTACATGAATAACAAAAACAATATACGCAGTTTGAATACTACCGATAAAAGTTAAAGTAGAATCTTACTACGGATGGGTTTAAGACATTTATACGAGTCTCGAATGGATATTGTGTGATTTTTTTTTCATATGTCGGTATGATTGATATTGCATTTGTATCTCGATGGATGTGTTCGTTGAGTAGTTGTGCATTTGGAATCATGTGTTTTATATTGGGGGAAAAATCAATCTGTTGCTGTTGATATTATCATAGACTAACTAATAATAAAGACGGGACACTTCATAGAAAGAAAAAGAAACCAATTTTAGATTGCCTCCACCGAGATTGCCTCCACAGCATACATGCTTTGTTCGAAGAGCGATAATTTGTTTGTTGTTATGATTAAAAGTTGCAAGTTGCAATGAATGATCGAACCACACACAGGCCAAAATAAAAAGAACACAGCGCAGACGCAGATACGTACATATTCACTTTCACAGTTTGATGCGTCAACTTCACAACAACAAAAACACAAGCAACAAGCTCTGTTTTCTATATCTATTTCATTGTGCTATATAATAACTATATATAAATATAGAGCGGTTTTACAACTGTCAAGTGAATTGTTAGAAGACCATCCAAACAAAAAATGTCTTTTAACTTATAAAATCAATCAAGATCCAATTGAAAATTGCTTTTCATTGGTAAGAAGTCGGGGTGGATTTGATACAAATCCATCTGTTTTCAATTTTAACAATATTATTGCGAAAATAATGTCCCATACGTTTTCATCCCGGAGCACTTATTCATCAAATTGCGAACAAGACACGGAGAAATTTTTGTCAGAAGATATATTTTCCCAATCAAATCCTGATAGTAGTGTTATCAAAATGATAGAGCAAATTAAAATTTATCTGGAGAAGTCATAGAAGAAGGTGAAGATGAAGATGTTGACCTTCCAGAATTCAATATTATAGAGGAGGATATTTTGATAGAGGACCTTTCTCTAAGGTATTTCATCGGGGCCGCAATTTTGAAGATGACTAAAAAAATATCTTGTAAATTATGCGCAACTGATATGAAAAGATGTGGGGAATCTATTAAAATGAAAAAGTCTTCTGAAACATTTTTGTTCCACAAAAATTTCTCAAAAACATCTGATTTCGGTAGCATAATTGCTCCAACTGATCTTTTCTTTGAAATCTGTAAGGTTCATGTAAAAGTTTTAAAAAAAGTCATCAGCAGCACTCCACATATAAAAAAATTAAATCCACAGAATACAGAAAAGTGTATTTTAGAAACTAATAGGATTCCAAAGTTTTCTTCTTGGTTTTCCAGCGAAAACGTTTGCAGTTCTCACCACATTGTAATTCTAGTTTATATAATTCTTATTATGCTTAAAAAGTTTTGTGTTTGGGAGAGTGCAAAGACAACAACGTCTAAAAAAGAGTTTAAGCAACACCGGAAGCTACAAATATTACAAGCATAAGATTTCTTTTAACTTTCTCCATTTATCGAATAAAAAACAATAGTTTTAGTAATTATAAGTCATCAGAAACTCAACACTAACACTATTAAAAAGAACTAAAAAAAATGAAAAAAACAGAAAAAAAAATATCATTAAAATAACAAAAATGTTGAATTACCCGTGTTTTGTTGGGAAATCTATCCATAGTAAAGTAGGATTTTACCCGAATACAAAAACAATATCCATAGTGAGAATAACACCGATAAAAATTGTAATAGAATCTCACTATGGATAGGTTTTTGACATTTATACGAGCCTCAATGGATCTTATGTGATTTCGTTCTCAAATGTTGGTACGATTGATATTGCATTTGTATCTATATGACTGTGTTTGTTGAGTAGTTCTGCATTTGGAATCGTGTGTGTTTTCCATTGCGGAAAAAACGAATCTATTACTGTGGATATTATTTAGTTTTGTGAGTGAAAATGGACGAAATGGGCTTATTTTGCAAGAATAAACATTATAAAAGATATTAATGTTTTGCTATGTTTCCAAAAAAGGTTTATCTCAGTTTAGAATAGATAAATCTCAACTCGATTCAGGTATATAAAGAATTGAGGCGAGCTTCAAGCTCGCTTCAACACCACATGTTAATGTAGTAGTCTACGAACAAACCCCCTTTTTGAAGTTTTTAACTTCCCATAGGAAATTATTGTAATGGGTCCGATTTGTCAAATTGAAAATTTTGACATTTCTCGACGTTTCAAGGTCCCTTGAGTCGGAATAAAAGATTTTTAGAAAGATGTCTGTGCGTGCGTGTGTACGTACGTTCGTACGTCCGTACGTCCGTACGTCCGTACGTTTTCGACGTTTTTTCGTCCTCCATAGCTCAAGAACCAGAAGAGATATCGACTTCAAATAAATTTTGTTATACAGATAATAAGGCAGAAAGATGCAGAAAGAGCTCTCAAGAAAATTGCGTTTGTGGTTTTTTTACCAAAGCAATTTGAAAAAGAGGTGAAAATTTTGGTTAACCCTAAATATCTTACTTACGAACAAAAAACGCTAGAGACTTGAATTAAATTTTATATAATATATTGTAACGTGATACCAAACAGGTATATTTTTTTGAAAAAAAAAACAATATAACTTAAACTTAAAATTTAGGCTTCAAGCTTATTTTATCTTATAAGAAATATTGTTTTTAACATTTTGAAAAATGTTGAGAAAAATCGAATTGACAGTTTTTTTTACAAAAAATAAAAACCTAAAAAAAAATTTATAAAAGTTGGTAAAAATTGATTTTCGACTCAAATATCTCTTCAAAATTTTTAAATATTGGCTTCAAACTAATTTTATCTTATAAGAAATATTGTTTTCAACATTTGGTAAAATTTTAAAAAAAATTCGAATTGACAGTTTTTTTTACAAAAAAATAAAACTCTAAAAAAAAACAATACTAAAACTTGGTAAAAATTTACTTTTGGCTCAAATAGCTTTTCAAAAATTAAAAATAATGGCTTCAAACTTATTTTATTTCACACAAAATATTGTTTTCAATATTCAGTAATTTTTATATAAAAATCCAACAGTCCGTTTTTTTTATAAAAAAAATAAAATCTACTAAAAATAGTACGCAAATTTGGTAAAAATTGATACGAGTACATAGACAAACTTTCAAGCATGAAAAATCGACAGACGGGATGGGAAGTTATCAGTGGGGGCGCATTCTAGCCGCTTTTTCAATACAAAAATCTGGCTACTGCCGATGGGTTTTCTTGGAAATTTTCTACTATACTATTTATAGAGTTTTAAATTTGAATTCGAAATCAGCACTAAAAAAGATTTCTAAAACATATTTTTCAATATTTGGTATAAAATTCAAGGTTTTCTCAAAACTTCATATGGAGTCAAATAAAAAACCACAACTAATGAGAATTTCCAAACAAAGAATAAGATACTTAAAGAATTTAAATTGCATCTAGAAGGAAAAGATTTGTACTTTGCTAAACAATCTTACAATTTATTGTTAAAAGCTTTTTTCAGTTTAAAATAAGCCATAAAAACCTGTTTTGAATATTTGTATGCTTTTTAAAGGGGCACTTTAAAAAACTTTGATAGACAAACGTAAAGGTGAGATTCTAATTTTGTTTAGCAAGACAGGTTAAAAATGTAGTTTTGTCGACCAGTCTACTGTCCGATTTAATATTCCATATCTATCCTAGTTAGATTATACTTCTTTAAATGCAGTTATCAACCGTTAATTAAAATAAAAGCTCCCGTTTCTACTATTTTTTCTGTCACTATTAATCTAAGATTGAACCAAGAAATCATATGAACAGTAAAAACCTAAAGTAAACATTTTGTGATTTTAAATTTAATAAAAAGGAAACTGAAAGTACGGTGTAAGTAAGTCGAATAAAAATAAAATTACACCAAAACGGACATAATGTGTTTTAAAAAACAAGTCCAATTTTAAAAGTTAGAGGGCTGAAAATCAATATTACAAAAATACCAAATTATTTTTAAGGCTGTAAAAATTATACCAATTTTCGGCATAAATTTCGATTTAAACCCTCAATCTACTTAACGTTCATTTTATTCTGTAAAACAAAAATATTTGAAAAAAGGACAATTTCGCAAAAGAAAAATATGCAAATTAACTTTCGTCCTTATCCTGAAACCCAACGAAGGGCAACAAAATAAAGATATCCATTTTTTATGTTCGCAGCGATTAATCTAAATATATGTACAAGCGTACATATTTACGTTCCAACCATTATATTAATAGATAGACCAACTTTCTGACAGGCTCCTTTACCCTGACTTAAATGGCACTCATAATATCTACAAATGTTGCCATATTGCTATCCATGTTATTGTTCAATGTTCATCATCAATGAGCACATATTCACTCTTCTCGTCCTCGTCCTCGTCCTCGTAGCTAATATTTTCTTCTTCTCTACTTCATTTGTTCACTCAATCATACAATAGCATCGCATGCTTTGCACTTCATTAATAACGAAACGAGCGGACCGACTAGGATTCGCCCCTCGCCGGCCTCGAAGCGAAAAAGCGAGAGCTCATCCATTCAACTAACTCATTCCCTCATTCATATGCTAAAGCTGATGTTGAAATCTGTTGTTTGAATCGCGCCGAGTAGAGTCGTATCTCTGTCCCAGGAGGGGTCTAGAAATGACAATAAATCCTCCAGATAATATGATCGAGCAGAAAACTGACTTTAATCGAGTTTATAGCCATCAAAGGACACCATAAATCATCCTGCCTGTAGATAGATAGAGAAACCCACCACCACCGCACCGCACCGCACCGCACTATACCTACTACTCGTAGCAGCAGCATCACTAGAGTAGATATAAAAAGCCAGCGTGTCGCCCTCGTCCTCGTTGCCGGAGAAGCAGCACACCGAATGTGTTGTGCATCATAGAGTGGCAGACGCACTCCCAGAGATAGCTATAGACAACTTCCACTGTACTATACACACCATAAACTGCAACAAACCCTTAGAGGGTTTTGCACTGTTAGTTGCCGTCCCGTGCATCATCATCATCATCGCACAAAAACAAAACAAAAAAAGGAAGCAAATAGAAAAATTTTGAAAAAATTCCAAAGTACCTTTTATAGTGATGTCCTGATGTGAATCGCAGAGTTTATGTGTTGTGGAGGCAATGGCAGAAGAAGGACGAGTCAGAGCAACGCAGCAGCATCATCATCAATGACCCATGGGATTGTGATAAAATTACCTTGCCATCTGCCCTCTCCACTGCTTACAATTCTCACCCTCTCTATCCTTCCATGTGTGCAGGACAGGACATACATCCATAATCCTGTCTATGGAACGAAATTAAAAAGAAAACAATGCGGTGTCCTGGCTAAACAATATTGGGAAGAAAAAATAACTACCAATGCAATGCGCACCCTGTTAGGAGGGTGACAATTAACACAGATCATGGCGCTGTCCTGCGAGACGGAGTACACACGCTGCCTGCCTCCACCTTATACCTATACATAGGTAGAGAGGATTTTAGTTAGTTCGATTTTTGCAGTGAATTCAAGCGATGCGGTACAGAACGGTGGTGGTGGCAGGCGGGATGAGATAACGATAACGAGAGATAGGAGACACATTGACGTTTTGCTTGGTTCGTTTTCTGCATCAGGATATAGGAGTTTGTGTACCAAGCCGTGCGTCGCGTCGAGTCGAATCCCTTGGACGTCATCATTCGTTGTTGTAGTTTATTACAACCGAATGTTCTTTTGTTTGTCAGCAATGACCCGTTCGCACGATTGATGACATTTCTACTGTGTTGTTCCTTTGGTGATCGATTTTCTATCCCTCACACGCATGGTGTAGGGAAACACAGGGCGGGATTAATCAAATCATGTTTTCCTCCCTGATGCCCATTATATTGAATATCAGATCATGCAAACAGAAATACATTTGTAATTTTTCTTAGCAATCTCATGACTAAGATATTCTTAATAAGGTCTTGGGCTAAATTCTATATTTTGTCCATGTTTTATTTGCTTCTTAAGTGATGAGATGTCAAATTAACGAATTACTTCCAAGAAAATGGAAACCTTTTTTTTTTATTACTGAAATGTTTTTTGAATTGACATAAAATAGATACACATTTTTTAAAATGGTTTTGCAATGTTTTCTATGATCTTGGATTGAAAAAAAGGTTCTTTTTTAAAACCTTTTGTGGAAACATGTTTGGAGCTTGAAAGAGGAAAGAAATGTTTTATTTTGAACTGTTTACCGTGATAATTTTTCGTTTATTAGTTGTTTTTCATTTATTCTATGAGTTCTATGTTTTTTAATCTATATAATTTTTTAAACAAATAAACCTCCAGAAAAGGAGTTACAATTTGTCAACTCGAAAACTGGGAAAACTCAGGAATTTAAGTGAACTTTTAACAAATTTCTATGAGCAAATTTACTTCAAAACTAGAGAATGTCTTTTTGTTAATCATGACTCAAAGGCTATCAATAAGGTTTCGAGGAAAATTTGTTTTCTATGTTTTATTTGTTGCTTTAGTAACTTAGTGTCAATTTAATAAATTAAAATTAAGAGAACGTTATTTTTTGTTTAAATAATTGAAATGTTTATAGCTTTACGTAACTTACATTAAAATAGTTACAAATATTTCAAAATGGGTGTGAAATGTTTTCTAAAGTTTTTGGAAAACAGTTTTAAGCTTGACGAATCACCCTACCAAAATTGATAGAAACGTTATATTTTGAACATTTTTTTGCTTACAATGATTTATTGCTTCTTTTGAGTTATTTAGCTGTTGTTTTATTGTTCTATGTATTCAATGTTTTGGTTTTTATATAGTAAAAATTCAAGAAAGAAGTTTTATTTTATTATTTCGAACGTATTATTTTTGAATAATTAGTTGTTAATTTTTTTTTTATAATAAACACACACTCAAGGGGATATTACTACCCTTATTATGCAGAGGCACAGTGTGAGCACTAGGAAGAGGAGAGAGGGTTTAAAAGGACATGTCGAGCATATTGGTTTTAAATTCCTGAATATTGCAATGACTAGGAAAGACAGAGTGTGGTAAGGTATTCCACATTCGCGTAGTACGGCTAAAGAACGAATCTCTGTATTTGACAGTACGACTGGAGTTGGACTCGAAGGTATACTGATGAGCATTCCTAGAAGCGCGAGTATTACGATTGAACTGTTTGAGGGGAGGAATGCAACTGGCTATTTCTCTAGAGCATAAGCCGTTAAAATAACGGTAAAAAAGGGCCCGACAAAAGACCTTAAGACGATGTTCAAGCGAAGTAAATGAACTTATGATGATATTATCTATCAATTTAAATGCTCTTCGTTCAATACTATCCGAGAAGCTTAAGTAAGTTGCAGGAGCACCAGCCCAGAGATGGGAGTTATACTCAAGCTTTGGACGTATGTAAGTCTTGTAATTAACAGCCAGATCAGAAGGGGTGAAATATTTCTTGCATCGCCTAGGGAAACCTAAACACTTTGCGGCATTTTTGGCGACATCGCGTATGTGATCATTCCACAAGAGGTGGTTGGTGACCCACATTCCGAGAATTTCGAGATGTTCAGTCTCATTGATGCAAGTGCCATTCATGGATAATGGGAACGGAGGTTTATCTCGCTTTAACGATACAAGACAACATTGGGTTTCCGAAGCATTAAATTCCACATGGTTTTTAATCCCCATTGAACAATGCTGTTAAGGCCGGAATTTCATGAGGGATGTGAGTCTGAAAACGAATATGAAAAGCTAAGAGTACTATCGTCAGCGAAACAATGAAGCAGGGATTCATGAAAACCGAAAGCACGCATTTTCGATAAGAGAGCCTGATGCCAAACCCTATAAAATGCTTTGCAATAATCTTACTTTCTCCTAAACGATGTAAAGATTTGCTCCACTGTACTGTGAGATGAACCATGAGATCACCAGTTGATCTATTGTTACGAAAGCCGTATTGCCGGTCATTAAGAAGCTTTCGATCTTCAAGATATTTCTTGAGATGATAACCTTGGCAAGAAGGGACGTAAGTGCAATCGGTCGATAGTTAGTTGGTGAGGAAGATTCACCTTTTTTGGGAATAGGCCGGACAAATGCCGTTTACCATATTCTCGGAACGAGACCTGAGGAATAGGACAGATGAAAAAGCTTACGCAGTGGTTTTTCCAGCGTTGAAGAACACCTCTTCAAAACAATAGCGGGGATACCATCCGGACCAGGAGATTTATGTGTATTAAGATCTCTTAGGACTATTGCCAAAGTACGAGTGCGAAAATAGATTGGTCCCTTAGAAAAAAGAGATAAGCTTTATATAAAAAGCTAACAAAAGGATTGTCATTGACAACGAAGGTAGGAACTAAACAAGAGGAAGAATTCCTCATGTTTTTTACTATTGACATTGCAGTATTTGTTGACATAACTTTTGGTCGTGAAAAAATTTGGTCTGTCGAATATTGGCGTTGTAGGCCTTCCTGGCTTGTTTGAACTTTTTCCGGCTTTCCTCAGTGCGGTTGGCTTTATAGCAACAGAAACTTACCTCTTTGGCCCTAATAACCTCTTTACAGCTCTCATGAAACCAAGCCTTTTCCTTGGATCTGATACATTTAACCCTGTTCGGTTTAAAAGTTCTCATTCCCAGGAGAATTAAACTTGTGATCATATCAGCGCTGGCGTCAACGTCACTATCGAGGAAGCATATAGCCCTATTATGGCTATCAACTATCAATTATTTGATAACTGATAACTTCTATCAATTTATTGATAATTTGGTATTATGAGTATCAAATGATAATTTTTCACCCATTGTGAATACTAATCAATATACGATTGTGAATAGGTTTTGTTTGCTGTTTGACGTTTGTCATTTGTGCTGAATAATGTAAGTTGTTTTCATTAAATAAATTTCTCTTTTTTCTTAATAATATTTTGTTTATTTAGGAGTAGAATAGTTAGCAACAAAAAACAACTAGAAAGGCTTGTTGAATTGATGGAGGAAAATCCTGAGCTTGCAAAAGGCATTTGTGCTAAGCCAGTTCTAACAAAAAAATGGGAAGACATCGCTCTGGAACTTTATAGCTTGGGGCCTCCAGAACGGGACTCAGCTAAGTGGCAAAGAGTGAGTGTTTTAATTTGGCTAATTTTAATTTATTAATTTATAATTTGTCTTATTTTATTCATAACCTTTTAGGTATGGGCTGATTTAAAATGTAAAATTAAAAAAAAAATTTCGCAAAATAAAATTGAACTCAATGCGACCGGTGGAGGGTCCAATAAATTGCATCGATTGACTGACACCGAAGAAGCAGTTAGTCGCCTTATGCATTTTCCTGCCTGCGTTGATCCACCAGGTGTTGAATTTGGATTGAATTCAACAAGTTTTCTTATTAAAGAAGATGAAGGAGTCGGAGAAATTTCTGCAATTTCCAAAGAAGTAGTCACGGCCGTGCAGGTTGGAGAAGTGATTGCAGCGTCAACAAATCCAAATCGGAAAAATAAGGCAACATTTAAGGACACAAATGAAAAAGAAAAAATGAACACTTCTTTCCTCATCATAGTTGCCTTCAAAGAACAATTCTACCGAAGACATCGTTTTAAAATGTTTGTTGCCAATACAAAAAATACCTAACAATTTATAAGCTGTATATAAATAAAAACTATTTACAGGCTGCGATAATTTGATACATTAGGCATGTTCCACAAACTGAACGCTCAATATCAGATTCGGCGTGTTATTAATCTGAAGTTTGAAAATGAAAAAAAATTATTAAAACTTTTATAAATCGTATTTAAATTACAATTCTTTACCATTAACGAATGTTTGATACATTTGTCAACGAAGATTTTGTAGCTGATAGAATATTTGATGGGTATCAATATGTTTGATAGCCGTAATACCGATTTTATCAATAAAGCTATTCACAATAGATCTTTTAATTCACTATTTATCAAAAATATTGATAATTGATCACCATAATACCGATTCATTAATTTTGTTGATAATTATCAACTATTATCAAATATCGTGTTGATATTTGGTAACCATAATAGGGCTAATAGTGACCAGTTAGAGATCCTGAAATAATTATTGAGACCGTCTCAGTTAGTTTTCTCGTATTGAAAAACGGTTCTCTTAGGAGCTCTATCTTTAACCGAACAGTTTCTACACGAGAAATTTGCTGATATAACACAATGGTCAGATGTGTCTAGAGGAGATAGAGCGCTAACAGGGTACTTATCACGGTCAGAGGTAAGAAACAAGTCAAGATTGTTTTCTGTTTGGCCTTTAACGTCCGATAATCGGGTGGGCTCATTGACTAACTGAGTTATTTAGTTAGGTTCAACTCAGCCAAGATTTCTACACACACTCCATCGGGTGTTGTCTGGCCTGAATATTGAAGTCACAAAGAATCGTGTACATTGAAATCGCCCATAACAACGTTTTCAGTGCTAGGATATGACGAAACAATTCTTTGGATGAAATCAAACAAAGCTTCAAACTCTAAATTTGGTCTTCGATAAAGGACGCAGTAGTGAATGATTTGCTTATTTACGGACAATTTAAATCACATATAATTAAAAAGAAATTGGTGCAAGGACCATAATATTGTGGTAAGAGCTGATGAGCAACATCATTCCTAATGTATATGGCGAGGCCATGGTGGGAAAAGAATAAAGGCACCAAGCTATACCCATGAATACAAAATTCAGCAGGATCGGAATCCTCACCTACTTGGGTTTCACGAAGTGCCAAAAAAAAAATTTGCCCTTAGCCCACGAATATACAATAATCAATTGTCCACTTATTGCAAAATAAAAAAAATGTCTAAAACCAATACAGATAGAGATGAGAAATAAAATTCACTGAATTAATTGTGACCTTATCGATTCTAGTTAAGTTCAGCATCACTGAGTTTCTTGCTTATCAATTATTTTTCGATGTCAAATGTTTTTTCGAAATATAAAGGGTGATTTTTTTGAGGTTAGGATTTTCATGCATGGATTTTCAGTATTTGACAGATCACGCGGAATTTCAGACATGGTGTCAAAGAGAAAGATGCTCAGTATGCTTTGACATTTCATCATGAATAGACTTACTAACGAGCAACGCTTGCAAATCATTGAATTTTATTACCAAAATCAGTGTTCGGTTCGAAATGTGTTTCGCGCCTTATGTCCGATTTATGGTCTACATAATCGACCGAGTGAGCAAACAATTAATGCGATTGTGACCAAGTTTCGCACTCAGTTTACTTTATTGGACATTAAACCAACCACACAAATGCGTACAGTGCGTACAGAAGAGAATATTGCGTCTGTTTCTGAGAGTGTTGCTAAAGACCGTGAAATGTCGATTCGTCGCCGTTCGCAGCAATTGGGTTTGTGTTATTCGACCACATGGAAGATTTTACGCAAAGATCTTGGTGAAAAACCGTATAAAATACAGCTCGTGCAAGAACTGAAGCCGAACGCTCTGCCACAACGTCGAATTTTTAGTGAATGGGCCCTAGAAAAGTTGGCAGAAAATCCGCTTTTTTATCGACAAATTTTGTTCAGCGATGAGGCTCATTTCTGGTTGAATGGCTACGTAAATAAGCAAAATTGCCGCCAGAAGCCGTTCAAGAACTGCCCATGCATCCCGAAAAATGCACTGTTTGGTGTGGTTTGTACGCTGGTGGAATCATTGGACCGTATTTTTTCAAAGATGCTGTTGGACGCAACGTTACGGTGAATGGCGATCGCTATCGTTCAATGCTAACAAACTTTTTGTTGCCAAAAATAGAAGAACTGAACTTGGTTGACATGTGGTTTCAACAAGATGGCGCTACATGCCACACAGCTCGCGATTCTATGGCCATTTTGAGGGAAAACTTCGGAGAACAATTCATCTCAAAGAATGGACCGGTAAGTTGGCCACCAAGATCATGCGATTTGACGCCTTTAGACTATTTTTTGTGGGGCTACGTCAAGTCTAAAGTCTACACAAATAAGCCAGCAACTATTCCAGCTTTGGAAGACAACATTTCCGAAGAAATTCGGGCTATTCCGGCCGAAATGCTCGAAAAAGTTACCCAAAATTGGACTTTCCGAATGGACCACCTAAGACGCAGCCGCGGTCAACATTTAAATGAAATTATCTTCAAAAAGTAAATGTCATGGACCAATCTAACGTTTCAAATAAAGAATCGATGACCAATACCTTGGAATTAGCCTTCTTTCTTCCATTTTTATTTTCAGTTGTATGATTTTTCTGGAGGTTTCTTATCAGACAACTTAAGTTGACACATAATTTGTAATTCTGCATGACAAAAAGAATTTCAAATTAATCGTTTCTATCGACAACATTAAAAAAGTCTGTATTATTTGTTATTAAAAGCAATTTAAAGAAATTCGTGAAATGATCAGGAAAAAGATCAGACTTTTACTGGCAGGTTTGGTGTTGGAAATCTTTTAGAAGCTTTGATTGCTGCTCCCCAAAACATATTTTCGGAGGAGAATCTGCCATCAGGCTTTTAAGAACTTAGTGCATCATTTTTGTCCTCACTTATTGTTTTTCGGTCTATGTTAAAACGGTTAAAAATTGCCTTATCATAACATCTGAAAACCTCTTAGCTTCGTCATTTCCTCAGGATATTTCATTTCTGCTTATCTCGAGTTCGAAATAATTAGAATACTTTCTTCCACAGCTTCTTGCACAACAGCAAACAATTGTTGATAATTTCATAATTGAGGCCAGTTTGTTCTTTTATTCACGAGCTTAGGACTACATTTTACTATTACCTCTATTTTAATAAGTGATACAATAATCGGGGTATAATTTGACGATAAGTCGTAAATTATAAAGATTTTTTTTGAAAAAATTAACAAAACCAGTTGTAAAAATAATACTTTTTTCTATTTTTTCTAAAAACACAAAAGCTAATGAACTAAAAAATATACAAACATCAAAATAAAGAGCCAAAAAGCTACCTTTCTGTTTTTTAAAAAAGTAACTTGTTCTTCCAAATGTTGAAAGAAGGTCTAATATCTTAACAATCCTCAACTGTATTAAAATACGGTTGAGGATTGTTCTAGGCCCTAGCATTTTTTTTTCTTATAAATCTGCTTAGCGCCTTAAAAATTTGTTCAAAACTAGTATTCTTCCAAATCCACCCCTGTAGTCAACATGCTATTGAAATGCATAGTTAGCTGCAACAAAAAGCAAAAATCCTATTACCATCGACCCTCACCAATACCACTACCAGTTCCATAAAATGTACAAACAACGGACATCCTCATAGTCGGGTCGGTCATCCCCCAAAGAGATAAATCGAATCTCATCCTTATCCTTTGGCCCGACGACGTAAATATTTTGGACAGGGAGAACGGCGGCGGGGGTGTTGGTGGTTGATTAGAACGATAAAATACGCGCATTCATAGAAAAATGTTGAGTTTTGCAAAAATTTCCTGACGGATCTTTTTTGTTGTTTTTGTTGTCGGGCATCCTTGGAATTGATGGTCGTTTGGCGTTAGTTCGTTTGGTTTGGTTGCTTTATATGGTGCTAAGGCTATAAGGGTGATTTGTTGCATTGTGTACATGTACATCGTTGTTCATTGTTCTTTCCCGTATTTTCTTTTTTGTTGTGTGTTTCGCAGGAAGAACATCATTTTTCACACCCAAAATCCAATTTGGGAATTCTGCTGGACATGATGTAGGCGTCAAGTGAATGTCAGTCCTTAGATCTTCAACTATAATATATGGAGGAACTGGTATACGTAGTCGGTTGGTTGCAACCAACATTGGCTACGTGAAACTCATAAATGCAGCAAATTTCTCAATCAAATTGGAATGGGAATTCCTTCAAGTTCCATATACACTCATCCTTTGGCACCTTTCTTCGTTCTCTATAGCAGGGCAACTACAGCCCGCCCCCTATCCTCTCACTCACTATTATTGACACGTGCTTGAAATGATTAGGTTTCCACATATGAACCAGCCTGATGCGGCGTGGGGTAAATGTTTAGGGTTTGCATCAAGAAACTGGGCCACTTAATAGTCATTTGGGACTTGGATGTTACTACAACCGGAGCAGAGCACCATTAGAACGGATTTGATTTTTTCCCTCTGCTCTGCTGTCGATAAAATGGCGATGGTTTTTGAAAAAGTTGTTTCTTTCGTTCGACTGGAGTTATGGATTCGAATTGGATCTGATGAGGAAACTCTGAAGATATCCTCCCTTTCCTTTTGCCAGCCACACCACATCAAGGACTTCTTCGTGGAATATTGGTTCGTTACTCGTTACAATTGAACCCTCATGGCTGTTTGCATTTGTCATTGTCGATATTTGTATTCGATAAAATCATTTATATGACTTTTGCATTTCGAATGGAATTTTGGAATTTTTCGAGGGGTTAGGTTATGAGTAGATGTCTTGATGTTGATATCCTGTATACGAGTATAGAAATCTAGATATACGAAAAGGGGGTAGTAAAACGTTTGGAATTATGTACGAATATATAAATATCGATTAAGAGTTTCGTGAACTTAATATTATACCCTGAAAAGGGCTAGCTCTGGGGCCCGAAGAGCAAGAGAAAGATGGGATATTATTAGGTCGCATATAATCCACACTTGAATATTGAATCACTTGAATTATGAGGGTTTTGTGTGCGAGTGTCGGATTGATAAGTTGAAATTGCAGGCTGCAAATTGGAAAATCACTGCAATTCGTTTTGGGATTTGTGGTTTTATATCCGTAACGAATGGACATGCTGCTGAGAGATATATCCTGAACAGAAAATTTTCGAACTTTTATAGCAGAAGTGTGTTTGGTATATTTGTATGCCTACAGGTATATTGAGACATAATACAAAGCTTTATTGGTTTTATGTACTCGTAGGTATAAAGTTAGAAGGTATAGATAATGGATTTTCTATATAGGACAAAGAAAGAGGGGTCTTTTAACCTCAGGTAAATTTTGCAGAATAAGAGGAAGGAAATTTTCTGTTTTGGATGCAGAAGGTAGAATAGAAGAGCAATTATATAGTAACTGATGACATTCTTAATAGACTTGATTTGTAGAAGTGTGGTATCTGCAAATGAAGCCTGTCATCAGGGTGCAATAAAGTGATAACAAAATGTCAGAGATGTAAATTTTATAATTTGGTTATGTAGAAGAAAAACTAAGAGATTATAAACGACAAATCTAGAAATATTTTATGGGTTCACATAGGAGCATTGTATTTGTATGTCTTTTGAATTTTAATAATTCTCATTCCAATCGATTTAACCTTAAATTATTCGAATTAGATTTTAATACGACTTAAGGCAGTTTTATAATATGTATATGGACAAAGGAGGAATATATTACATTTGGTTGCACATTCATAAATATTTATGATATGAAGTGTAAAGACAAACTCTGTAATGACGGAAAAACGAATTAAAGTCCATGATAAAGAGGGAAGAAATTATTGTTTTAGAAGATTTATTGGATTGTAGGGTTGACTGTTCCTTTTCCCTTCTATTGCATTTTTTTTAACTGCTTCACATTAATAATTGTAGTTTCTAGTAAATTATCAAAAAATTGGAAAGAGTACAGTTTTAGTTGAAAATCGGTTCCCACATTCGCCAGTCGGTCGCTTTTTCTAAAACTTTAACAACTTATTATGTAAACAATACTTTGCGAAGGCAATATCTTCAATTTTTTGCCAATATACTTAAGTCAAAAATCGATTTTTAAAAACTTTTAGTTGTGTTTTTTTAGAATTTTGTTATGTGTATAAAACATCGATTTTTTTAAAATTTTAAAAAAATATCGAAAACTTATTTTTCGTTTCATAAAACTATTTTTGTTATATTTTGTTTTATTTATAAAAAACGGTTTATTAACAACTTAAAGGAAGTTATTTTAATGGGTCCGATTTGTCAAAATGAAAATTTTGACATTTCTCGTCGTTACAATTTCCCTAGAGTCGAAATAAAAGATTTTTAGAAAGATTTCTGTGCGTGCGTGTTTTTTTCGTTGTCCATAGCTCAAGAGCCACAAGAGATATCGACTTCAAATAAATTTTGTTATACAGATAATAATGCAGAAAGATGCAAAAAGGGCTATCAAGAAAATTCTTTGGGTGGTTTTTTTACCATAACAGTTTAAAAAAGGTCAATTTTTTGGTTAACCAATGACGCTAAAGACTTGAATTGAATTTTTTATTATAAATTATAACGTAATACCAACCAAATATATTTTTGAAAAAAAATCCATTTAACAGTTTTTTTATAAATCAAAAAACTGAAAAAAATTGTCACCAAAATTTAACGAATTAAAAATAATATCATCTCCAAAACAATTTTGTGCAACGAAAAAAAAAACGTTTTTAACATCTGGTAAAATTTTTAGAAAAACAAAATTGACAGTTTTTTTTTAAACAAAAATAATAACTTAAAAGAAAATTTAACAAAAGTTCGTAAAAATTGATTTTCGACTGAAATATATTTTCCACAACTTTGAGATAATGACTTTAAACAAATTTTTTCTTATATATACTACTGTTTGCAACATTCAGTAGAATTTTGAAGAAAATCGAATTGACTGTTTTTTCATAAAAAACCAACAAGAAAAATTAACAAAAGTTGATAAAAATGGATTCTCGACACAAATATCCTTCCAAAATTTGAGATTATGGCTTCAAACTAAGAAATATTTTTTTCAAACATTCAGTAAAATTTTGAGAAAATTCGAATTTATTTATTTATTCATCTACGGACATGAATCTTACAGATTACTGACAATTTTAATATAAAAATATAATTAAATACTTAAAGCTAATTTATAATATGCTTTGCAATTGGATTTTAAATTCATATCTGTTTGTAGAAAGATCAAGTTCATTACATATACATAGTGTTGACAAATTTTATGCATCTAGGAAATAGTTCGTTGCAACCATAATTACATCTATGTTTAGGATTGTTAAAGAAATGAAGACGCAATCTTCTCTCCGAAATAGAGATTTCAAAATTATAAATGATTTGTGGGCATTTTTATACTTTCATATCGTATCATACATACATCATGGACAAACAGTATACATTGAACCGAACGCCTTTTTTGTAGAGAAAAAGTCCGATCAAAGCACATCTTGACGGATATGAAGGAGTATCAATTCTCCATTTCAGTTGCCTAACAACAAATCTTGTGAAAGCCTTTTGAACTCTTTCAATACGAGTTAACCCAATGGAAGTAGAAGGACACCAAACAATTGAACAATACTCAAGGATCGGACGTACTAATGACATGTATACAATGATTTCAGAGCATAAGGGTTGGAAAACTCTGTAGTTTCGCTTGACGAAACCAAGCATTGAATTAGCCCTTGCAATTACATAATCTATAAGTAACGAAAAAGACAACTTTGGATCAAAAATGACTCCAAGATCAGGAATCTCAAATTTGCGATCAAGAATTGGGTTGAACATATGGTAGTTGTGGATCATTGAAATACGATGTGCAGTAAACAGGATATTCATATCACACCAATCGGATAAAAATTTAAATCATTTTGAAGACTTTGCTGATCAATTCTATTTTTGATACAAAGAAAAATTTTCATGTCATCAGCATACATCAAACAAGATGCATTTTTAAGAAGAGAGGGGATATCAGTAACAAATATATTGAAAAGAAGTGGTCCCAGATGGCTACCTTGAGGAACTCCTGATGAAGCTAGTATGATATAAGAGTAGAATTTCCCCAATTTCATACATTGTGTTCTCTTATAAAGGTAGCTGGAAATCCATTTCAGAAGCAATCCGTGAATGCCAAAAGCTTGAAGTTTAGCTAGAAGAATTTCATGACAAATATAATCAAATGCTTTTATAAAGTCTGTCTAGATAGTATCTACCTGATAACCAGATTCTAATGAATCGATGACATATTAACAATAAAGCATGAGATTTGTTGAAGTAGACTTGCCTGACATAAACCCATGTTGTTCAACGCAAATAAGCTCTTTTATACTAAAATACAAACGATCTTTTACTATAAACTCAAATAATTTAGGTATTGCAGAGAGCTTTAGTTATAGCGCGGTAATTTGTTACAAGATTTTTTGGACCAGCTTTGTCAATAGGACTAATATATGAGAACTTCCACTCATCAAGAAATTCGCCAGTACAGAGAGATTTATAAAAAAAATTATTAGTAGTGGGAACACTTAATTGAATTGACATTGCTTCAGAACCATAGATGGAATTCCATCTGGACTAGGATTTGAGCTAGACTTTAATTTTGAGATACCATTAAGAATGTCAAACTCAAAGAGATAAAGTTTTGAGATATTAGCATTTTTAATGCATACATTTTCTATTTGATGAAGCTTTAGTTCGGAATGTTGAACATAAAACGACTTAAAAAAATTTGAGAAAAGTTCACATGCACTCTGTGAATCAGAAGAAATACTATCATCAAATTCCACATTTTCTCGAAGACCTAAAGAACGTTTCTTTCCATTTAAAAAAATCCAAAAGGCATTGAAATACGAAGAAATACGGCTTTGGATGTTCAATATGTATTTCTTGTGCAAATACTTGTTTAGAAAATCATATTCTTTACGAAATTGGCAGAACAGCTTTCTGTCAGCTTCGGAATTTGATTTTATAAATTTTTATTATAAAGCTTTATTTTAATTTTTTTTTAAATTAACTAATCGTTTATTAGACCAAGGTGTTTTAAATGATTTCAAACATTTCCTTTTTGAAATGTAGAATTAATTTAATTTTTTAAAGTGGAAATTAAACTTGAATTTACAGTTTTTTTTTACAAAAAATAAAAACCTAAAAAATAATACTTGGTAAAAATTTACTTTCTACTCAAATAGCGTTTCAAAAATTAAAAATATTGTCTCCAAACTTTTTTTGTGTTGCAAAAAAAAA
The DNA here is from genome assembly GCF_945859685.1 of Eupeodes corollae. Classification (NCBI taxonomy): domain Eukaryota; kingdom Metazoa; phylum Arthropoda; class Insecta; order Diptera; family Syrphidae; genus Eupeodes; species Eupeodes corollae. The sequence goes on along the minus strand of NC_079148.1, from coordinate 4,978,114 downwards.
ATATTGTCTTCGATATTCAGTAGTTTTTTTTTAATCCAAAAGTCCGTTTTTTTTATATAAAAATAAAATCTACAAAAAAATACGCCAATTTGGTAAAAATTGATGTTCGGTTTTTGAAATCTCTTAAATTAATTTCATTCATCCAATAAAGTAAAATAAAGTAAGTAAAAATGTAAGAAATGCTACAATTTGTTTTCGCTAAAAATTTATTTAACAAAACTAGATTTTCAAACTAAACTATTTCTTGATATAAAAAATATTGTTGGTAATTTTAAAGAATAATTTAACTGACAACTTTTTTAACACAACACGAAAACCTATAAACCTTTTAGGCAAGACAAATCAACAGAGGATATAGGAAATTATCAGTGTGGGTCGCATACCAGCCTCGTT